>NC_014337.1:0-29795 GCF_019202705.1 Hemisphaericaspora subhashii | reverse complement strand
GGGGCATCGCGCGGGCTAATGGAGGCGGAGGTGGCCGCTTCATAATAATTAGGATTCTACTTTTCGTAGTTCCCCGTAGCCCCCTTCATCTCCCCCCGGTACTACTGGGTTTGACCAGCTGGTGGTGCCTTGTGGGCATGGCCACTGGTGGTCCCGTCACAGTTACCCAATCGCAGCTAGTCTGTTCTTCACTGTTGTCGACTGGGTGCTGTCCCGGTTGACCCGTCGCTGTTACCCAGTCGCAGCTAGTCTGTTCTCCACTGCTGTCTCCTGGGTGCTCCGGTTGACTCCCGGGGTAGGGGAGGAGTGGAGATCCTCCATCGCTCCCCTTTAGAAATATAGATTTCGCGTTTCTGTGCTGTAGCGTTGACTCACTCCAACTCCCTGCCTACACGTCAGTCTATCTTGACTTCACCGTGTTGTACGTCTGGTGACTCTCATGACCTCAACGAGGACATCTTGGTCACCTTGACGTTGGCTTAGGTCGTCATGGTGAGGAGGTGGTTGACACCTTGGCTTCCATGGATGAGGACGTTGTCTTGGGCATCGATGGATGAGTACGTTGAGGTGATGTTAGGTTCAAGTTTTTTGGGTCTCTCCTTTACTAGATGGTTCGAGTCTCCAAAGTGACTAAGCGTTCTGGTGCAGACCTGTTTCTTAGGTCCTCAAAAGGTGCACACCACTGTTGTGGTGCACCAGGTGTGGTCTCTCCTTGGCGGGTCTGTTCGGTGAGTGAACCGACTCCTCCACCTAGTCCCGTTGGACTGACAGGTAGAAGATGAGGTTCTCCAGTGTCGAGATCAGCGGTACCACCACTAGGTAGTGGGCAAAGTAGTACAGCGTTGCTGCTTGTCCTAGGGCGATGAACGGTACCTCAACGTGTAGCTGCCCGAGGTTCCCCAGGAGGACGAAGTTGAAGATGAACAGGTAGTAGGCTAGCTTGCTTGCCATCTTGAATGTGTTCCCTCGGATGACTGATCTGTCCGTCACTGGTAGGGCTAGTAGGATGACGATGGCTCCGAACATAGCCGCTACTCCACCTAGCTTGTCGGGTATAGACCGTAGGATGGCGTAGAATGGCAGTAGGTATCACTCTGGGACGATGGATGGTGGTGTCACGAGAGGGTTACCAGGAATGTAGTTGTCCGGGTGTCCCATGGTGTTGGGAGAGAAGAAGACGAAGGTGCTGAACAGGATGAGGAACATGAAGACTGTGATGAGGTCTTTGAAGACGTAGTAGCCGTGCATTGGCAGACGGTCTATGTTCCCTGTCACACCGACTGGGTTCGATGACCCATGGACGTGGAGTGCCATGAAGTGCATGCACACTAGAGCGGCTAGGATGAACGGCAGGAGGAAGTGGAGGGCGAAGAACCGTTGGATGGTAGGGTTGCTGACGCTGAAGCCACCTCAGATGAACGGCACGATGTCGTTCCCGATGAAGGGGATGGCGCTTAGGAGGTTGGTGATGACTGTAGCTCCTCAGTGTGACATCTGTCCGTAGACACAGCAGTAACCCATGAAGGCTATGGCGATGGTTAGGACGAAGATGATGACTCCTATGACTCACACCGCTACTCTAGGAGCCTTGTAGCTCCCGTAGTATAGTGCCTTCCCGATGTGGAGGTACATGCAGATGAAGAAGAAGGAGGCTCCGTTGGCGTGGATGTATCGTATCAGTCACCCAGCGTTGACGTCTCTCATGATGTGCTCTACGGCGTCGAAGGCTAGGTCGATTCTGCTGGTGTAGTGCATGGCTAGGAACACACCGCTGGCGATCTGGATGACTAGGCAGAGACCTAGTAGTGATCCGACGTTCCATCAGTAGTTGATAGAGCTAGGCTGTGGGCTGTCGATGAGGTAGCTGTTGATGAGTGACACGAAGGTGTTGGACTTCCTTAGAGTCATGTTGGTGGTAGGTGGGTGTCAGACTGACGTGTTGGTGGGTTCAGGTCGGTGGTACATTACATCGTTGGGTATATTCATTACGTTGGGTACTCATGTCTGGTGCTACTACGGTGTTGTCGCTTAGACAGCGTAGAGTAGCAGGAAGGAGATCATGAGGCAGAATAGACCACAGGCTTCGCTGAGGGCGAATCCTAGGATGGCTTGAGGGAAGAGTGTTGACCGTAGGGAAGGGTTTCGTGATGTACCGTTGATGAGGGCTACGAACACGAGGGCGATTCCGATGGCGGCTCCTCCTAGTCCGAGTGTGGCGATGCTGGCTCCGATGTACTTGGCGGCTAGGGCTAGTTGCATGTCGACTGGCGTTGTAGTCTAAGGGGGTGCTGAAGAGCTTAGCCTAGTAGGACTTGAACCTACATCTCTCGATTATCGATCGAGCTCTTTACCGCTTAAGATATGGGCTAGGACGGTGAGTCTATGTATCTCACCGTTGTAGTGGTGTGTTCTGTGATCTGTGTATCCATCCCGGGCAGGTTCCCCTACCCGAACTGTATTTCAACTTACAGCACATGATCCCGGTGTGCTAGTCAGGGTTGTACACCCAAGCGTCCTAGTGGGTACTAGGTGTTGGGCGGCGTACTGTTGTGACTAGTAGTAGGGTGGCTTTGCTGTTGATGAGTGATTAGTCCGAAGTAGAGAGTAGGTTCACCGCGTCTCTCTGGTCCGCGATTACTCACAATTCCTCTTTCATGAGCTCGGGTTGCAGGGCTCAATTCATCGAAGGGTACTTTCATTACCTTAGTAGCAGGGGTTGGGGGTCATTGTACTGCTCTTGTAACACATCTGTGGCCCATCCTCATTAGGATCATCTAGGTTAGTCTTCACCCTCAGTTTCTAGAGCTGGCGCTCTCGTCTATAGGGCCTACTCAGGTGGGTAGAGGTGAGTCTTAGGTGTCTTCGTCTCTCGACTAGGACGCCATGGAATCTCACTCTACCGCTCTGGTTGTAGGCATAGGAGGACTTCGTTCATTCGGTGACTGAACACCATGCTTCTCAGTATGAACTGACGACAACGATGTAATGCCTGTCTCTTTCCCTGCGTCGCTTCGGCGGTGGCTTGACCCCGCACCAGGGGGTGCCCTGGGTCTGGGGACTCAGCCAGCGCTGTGGTCGACAAGGGAGTGAGATTCAAGAGGAGGTAAGGTTCAAGGTGGATCATCCTATTAAACGACATGTTCCACTGTTGGTGTCTACAACCGGCTAATGTCTTATGTTTCACCCTTGCGGGCGTACTATTCAGGCGGATCACTCTTAGCGTTAGCTACCGTAGCTGCTTAGAGCGGTGTGGTGATCAAAGTTAGCACCCGTGACTAGGTGGGTATCGAATCCACTTCGTGCTCGCGGGCTTCATACCTCAACGTCACTGTCGTAGGAGTGCCTTCGTTGCAGTACGACGGTGGTCATAGCATTTCATCTCTCTCACCGTCCTTCTTGGCACCCCTGTGCAGTCTAGGTGGAGGGACCTGTCTAAGGTCTTCTCCGGTCTGTTCTACGTATCCTTTAGGCCTAGGGGACTAACGCTGGCCCATCATGTTTAACCGCTACTGCTGGCACATGTCTTGGTCTGGACTGACTGGGCAAGGGATCATGCTTCCCTTGCCTGTGAGCTGGTTGGCTCTTCTAGATGGCTTGATCAGCCGTGAGGCCATTGTCAAAGATTCTTCACTGCTGCTACCTGGGGTAGTTGACTCATGGTCAATGTGGCCGTTGTGATCTTCATCATCGGCTTTGGTTCCTCGGCTAGAGCGGTGCCCTACTACCTACATCCTTAAGCTACCTCTGTGTTAGGCTCTGCTTAGCTACTCACCTCTTCGCCTGCCTCAGCGTCCTCGCAGTCTCCTGTTTGGTCGCTGGGGCTGACTCGCATGTGTTAGACCTCTAGATAGCGTTTAGTCTGAACCAACATCATGTTCATGTGGTCTTGGTGTTCTCAGTGTGTGGACTAGCACGCTAGTCCTATGTTTGTGGTACATCGCTGTACCTTGGTAGAACCACTCAGACTCGAACTGAGATCTAGTCATTATGAGTGACACGCTCTACCCTTGAGCTATGGTTCCTTCGTGACCTACTGTGGCGTTGGCCCATTGTGCGGTGCAGAGGACTGAGTCGAACAGCCATCTTAAGATCATGAGTCTTTCATGTTACCTTTACACTACTCTGCAGTGTCTCGCTTGTCGTCGGACTGGGTTGTCTAGCTTGAGTAGACCAGGCTGCTGAGGTCCCATAGGTAGTCTAAGAGGGCTTGTGGTTGCACCCCTAGGTACACCGTTGGGACGGTTAGTAGCAGTAGGATGCTTCTCTCTCTACGTGTACAGTCTGCTGTCAAGGCGATGTAAGGGGTCTTGACTCCTCCGGTCAGACGGTTGGTCAGCTTCATCTGGTAGGCTGCTGATAGTAGCACTGATCCGATGGCTAGAGCTCCTAGCACTGGGGCACGTGCTACTGCTCCTGACAGTGACAGTAGTTCCCCGATGAAGTTGAGGGTCAGAGGTGTCCCTACGTTGGCGAAGCTTAGCACTAGGAGGAAGGTGGCTAGCACTGGCATGTAGCCTAGTAGCCCTTGGTAGTAGTACACCAGTCTGTTGTGGTACCGGTCGTACAGTACCCCTCCCACGATGATGAAGAGAGCTGGTGAGACTAGCCCGTGGGCTAGGGACAGCACCAGGCTACCCGTCAGCCCTGTCACCGTATTGCTCAGTAGCCCTAGGATGCAGACTGCCATGTGGGAGATCGAGCTGTATGCTACTATGACCTTCATGTCAGTCTGACGGAGGGTGATGAGGGAAGTGTACACGATGGTGATCAAGCACACCACGTACACCACAGGGGTGTAGAGGGTTGCTGCTTCCGTGAGGGACGGCAGGATCAGGCGGACTATGGCGTACACCGCTAGCTTCAGTATCACTCCTGCTAGCAGGATGGACCCTGCTAAGGGTGACTCTGAGTGTACCACGGGCAGTCAGGTGTGTAGAGGCGCTAGAGGCGTCTTGACCATGATCCCTAAGCTTATGGAGAGGAAGAGGATGCACTGTAGGTCTATGGATAGGACCATCATGCTTGCCTCTTGGTACGTCGTGCTGCTCATCATGACCTCATAGAGGCTGAAGGCTACTAGCATGAACAGGGACGATACAAGTGTGTAGATGAGGACGTAGTCGGCTGCCTTCTCCCTGTTGGCTGCCCCGTAGAGCCCTATCATGAGGAAGAGAGGGACTAGGGAGGCTTCGAAGTAGATGTAGAAGGCCAGCATGTCTTGGCACATGAAGTTGAGGAGGATCACTGCTCCTAGTAGCAGGACGAGCTCGTAGTAGGTTCGCTCACCGATGGTGTTCCAGTTGGACACCATCGCCAGGGGTACTAGGTAGGCCGTCAGGATGATCAGGACGTCCGATAGACCGTCGGTGGTGTAGTACACCTCTAGTTCGTACCAGTCGTACAGTGTCGGCAGTGCTAGCAGTACGCTGGCGATGAGGAGGATCTCCTTCGCCTTCCCTCTGTAGAGGGACGTCACTCCATGGCTCACACTCAGTGTTGTTAGTGTTATCAGTGTCATCAGCGTGTTGTTCGGCCCTTGCCGCTGGTTGCTGGTGTATGACTAAAGGGACTCGAACCCTTAGAGAGTTAGTCCTAAACTAACCGCGTCTACCTATTTCGCCATAGTCATGTCGTGCTGTTAGGGGCTCTGGGCTCTCCTACTTGCACCGTGAGGCCTCGTGCTCCTGGGTCCTCGGTAGGGCCCTACTAGAGCTGTGAGGCTGTGTCGGAGGCAGCGTGATTCGAACACGCGGGTTGTTCACCGTGATAGCTCAAATATCATACCTTAAACCACTCAGTCATGCCACCGTGTCGGTTCACCCGTCTCTTTGTGTCCGCACTAGGACGGTGCACTGGAATCGGGATTCCGTCTTCTGGTTCTCTCCTTTACTAGGGTCTTATTTGAGCTCAGAGGCCTCTGTACTAGAGCGCTTGAGAGTCGAGGAGGTAGATCATAGAGGGCAAAAAGATGCACGTCCCGAACAGGACCGGTAGGAAGACCATTCAACACAGGTTGATCAGCTTGTCGAACCGTACCCGTGGGAGTGTTGCTCTGACTCAGATGTAGGTGAAGGCGAACAGGTTGGCCTTCAGCCCTAGCACCACCCCAGTACCTCCACCTAGGAACAGTACCGCTGTGAGCGTCGAGAGGAACAGGATCGAAGCGTACTCAGCGAGGAAGAACAGGACGAAGATGCTGCTGGAGTACTCCGTCATGTGACCACTGACTAGCTCTGACTCCGCCTCTACGTTGTCAAACGGTGGACGGGCACACTCTGCTACACAGGCGATGAAGAAGATGATGCTCACCGGTAGGAGCGGTACCCCCACTCAGATCGACTCTTGTAGCTCCACGTACCTTGACAGGTTGGCGGTGTTGGCTATGAAGATGCACAACAGTACAATGGTGGTGAGGATGAGCTCGTAGCTGATGAGCTGAGCCGTTGACCGTATCGATCCCAGTAGGGAGTACTTGCTGTTGGCTGATCAACCTGCTAGTAGGGTTCCGAAGACTCCTACACTGCTGATGGTCAGTGCTAGGATGAAGCCATAGCTGTGGTCCAGTACTGCCACCCCTGGTGCGAAGGGGATGATGGCTCAGCACAGTAGTGCAGAGACTAGTGAGATCATGGGTGAGAGGAACAGAATGAGTCTGTCAGCATGAGTAGGGATGACGATCTCCTTGAGCAGCAGCTTGGCTGCGTCTGCTATGGCCATGAGGAGGCCGTAGTACCCTACTGCATTGGGTCCTACACGTCGTTGCATGTACCCGAGGGTCTTCCGCTCTGCTACGGTGAGGAAGGCTACTGCTAGTAGGACGCTGAGGAGGATGAGGATGAGTTCGATGTAGGCCATTACCGTCGTGTTACTGCTATCGCCCCTATGATTGACAGGATTAGTATGACCCCTGTGACCACTAGCATGATGGCGCTGTCACAGTACAGGTAGGTTCCCACATGGCTAAGCTCCTGGTAGGCGAGGCTTGGCGCCTCTTCCACCACTCGTCTCTCTCCTAGTGTGAGGTCGAAGGGGATCAACACTGTGGCTAAGGCCACCACCACGAGGGGCGAGGTCTTCACCGTGTTGGCTAGGTGCTTGATCTTGAGGAGGGATACGATGAAGAGGAACAGGATGGCTATGGCTCCCACGTAGATGAGGACATAAAGGATGCCCATGAGGTGGTAGCCGGCTAGGTAGAGGCTCAGGGCTGCCGTGATGAAGAGTACCAACATACTCAGTATGGAGTGGATGGGGGAGAGATCGGCTAGGATCATCAAGCTTGCTATCCCGCTTATGGTGTTCATAGCGCTGTAGTAGGCACTGCTGTGGCTATAGCAGTCTACAAGGGACTGTACATACGTCGTCGCTCCTATCTAGACTTGAACTAGAACTCTATGTATTAACAGTACATCGCTTTGACCGTTAAGCTATAGGAGCTAACTGCTCTTGTCGTGGTTCGTGTAGCTACATCGCTCTGGTAGGGCTAGCTGTTCTCTGCTACTCACTCGATGAAGTCTGTCAGTGAGACACACTCTAGCTTGATGGGCATCATCCCGTGTTGGACTCCACAGAGCTCACTACACTGTCCATAGTATACACCTGTACGCTGTACTAGAGCGCTGACTTGGTTCAACCGTCCTGGTGTGGCGTCTATCTTGATCCCTAGGGATGGCAGGGTGAAGGCATGGATGACGTCGTTGGCGGTGACTACGAACCGGATGTGTGTGTCTACGGGTACTACGATGCTAGTGTCAGTGTCTAGCAGTCTCAGCTGTCCTGGCTCTAGCATGTCGTCCGGTACCACGTAGGACTCGAACTCGATCGTCTCTCCCTCTGTACCAATGAAGTCAGAGTACTCGTACTTCCAGTACCACTGTAGCCCTATGACCTTGATAGTCATGGAAGGTGTTAGGACTTCGTCACATAGGTAGAGGAGGATGAAGCTTGGGAAGGCGATGAGGAGTAGGATGACGGCTGGGATGAGGGTTCAGATGATCTCGATGGTTTGACCGTGGTTGAGGTACTTGTAGGAGAAGGCGTTGTTGGTGAAGGTTCGGATGATGCTGTAGAGCATGTATGATACGAACCCTAGTACGAAGGTTAGGTAGTACATGATGTGGTCGTAGAGCTCCCCGATCCCTTCGGCGTTAGGCGAGGCGGAGTCTTGGAAGCGGAACCCTCATGGTGTTGGGACGTCAAGGTAGAGCATTGGTCTAGTCATGGTTAGGTAGCTAGATCCTCTGAGTGAACAGATGGGAGGCTAGTCCCTACTGGGGAGGTAGTCTTAGGCATACTGGACTGGATCGATATGGAACCAATAGGATTCGAACCTATGTCTGCTCTGTGCAAGAGGGCTGATCTACCAATTGATCTATGGTCCCTTAGGATGTTGTTGTATGAGAGTTGGACTCAAAGAGGATAAGAGAGATACTCCATTGTATCGTGGGGCACTTTCATTCATCATGGTCTATGATGTTCATAACATCTCCGTCTGTAGCTTGGCACTTGATAGGGGATCAGTGCTTCTCGTACCCTCCGTAGCTTAGGAGTGATGAGCCTGTACTGAGCTGGTGGGGACTGTTGAGTCTCCATCGTGTTGGCACAGACTGTTAAGACTGTACCGTGCTAGTAGGCTGTCTCCAGCACCATAGGGAGAGCGTCTAAGATCCTTTCGTACACCCAGACGCAGACGGGATGGATGGCCTCCAGATGATAAAATCACTACTGACTCACGTCGTAGTTAACCCATCTCAAGTGGCTCTTCAAAGGACGAACAGTCCTACCCTTCCCTGCTGCTACAACGGGGAGGATGAGCCTAGACGACATCGAGGTGGCAAACACCGCTGACAATGGCTACTCTCGAGCGGTATGACCCTGTTATCCCTAGCGTAACTTTCATTCATTGTCGGTAGCTCTATCACGGAGCTCTACCTGTTCACTATGCTCTACTTACGTACCCGCTCGACCTGTCGGTCTGGCGGTCGGGGAGGGCTTAGGTCATTGTCCTTGTGAGGCTAGTTGCCGGCTAGCTGTGACCCTCCTGGTGGTCTAGTAGGCTATCGTGATAGCATGGCCATCTAGTAGTACGAGATACATCAGATGGACTCTCTGATGTCGACGCCCCATCGAAACTCTCCACCTTACACTGTCTCCCGGTTTCATTACGCCCTTCGAGCACATCGTGGGCGACATCTCACTGTGAGTGGGATAGCGCTCTCACGTTGGCTTTGAAGGGACCTATGTGGATAAGCGACTCCCTACTAGAGCGTTGTAAGGCTTACAGGTGATCTCTTACTTGCTGGTACGCCGGTGTATGGGAGCCGCAATGGAAGGCTTGAGTGAAGCTGCATAGGGTCTTCTTGTCAATCTGGAGGTACACAGCATCTTCACTGCGATTGCAACTTCGTCGAGCCTGGCCTTGATAGAGTTGAAGCGTCGTGCAGCCATTCATGCGGGACACCAATTACGTGCCAATGAACTTCGCTACCTTAAGATCCTCAGGATAAGACCGCCGCTTACAGAGCCGTTGTGGTGCAGCGGCTAGTACACCGCTACACTCTATGAGGCCCTGTGCCGGGCAGAGGTCACACTCAATACCAGCTGTTGCCAGCCTGCTGAGTGCTGTGTTTTTGGTAAACAGTCGCACTTCTTCGGGGGTTAGCCCCGGTTGCCGAGTTCATTAAGGCCAGTTCGCTCGTTCCCCTCTGCAGCACACCGGTGTCGGTCTACAGTACGGTTACATCGTCTTACTTGGTCGTGTGCCCATCATAGTGTCCTTGTCAGGCTAGTGGGCTGTTGGGCTCACTCACTACTTAGGGGCCGTGCCTTTGTGGTTAAACCTTGTGCTTGGGGGGAGGGTCCTAGACCCTCTATCACTACTCATGTCAGCATACTCGTGCTACCTTGCTCTCTCCCTGACAACGTCGTCGTCGGGAACACTCTAGTATACCCTTCCAGTACGCCGTCCGACTCTCGTCTGACTGCCTACTCTAATCTCTCTACTACAGTGCTATGTTTCTGAGCTCATCAATGACCTAGACCTTTGCGGTATGCCGTTTGTCCTATCACTATCACTCTCGTAGTAGTAGTAGGGGCTATGCAACACACCGGTGTAGTCTAGTCATTAGGGGTGATGTGTCTAAGGTAGCTGCTCTGTTACCGTCTCCCACCGTTGAGGTAGGGAGACCTATGTCTCGGCCCGTAGCTTAGGCCCGTATATCTACTCCACCTCATCCATCGAGGCAGTGCATTGTTACATGTTCATCATCAGGTGGTTAGTGTCAAACCCACTGGCTGCCTAGCTGTTGGGGGAGGTGGATCATGTCCACTGGGCTACGGTTGGGGGCCTACGAAGCATAGTCTGGGTTGTTGCCCTCTCGACCGAACACCTTATCGCGTACGGTCTGACTGCCAGGCTGAGGAGGACGGTCCTTCCGAGGTTGAGAAGCAGGGGTAGACCCGTTAGGGCCCCCCCGTACCTCTCCGTGCTGTACAGACCTGTCCATACCTGACGTGACACTAAGATGTCTTTCACAGAGAACCAGCTATCGGTGGACTAGGTTAGCCTTTCACTACGACATACGACTCTCTAGATAGTATTGCAACACTAAGCTATGAGGTCATGCCTCTAAGGACCTGGTGGTGTAAGGCCCCAGAGCTGAAGCTCTGAGTACACCTAGCTGTTCGTGATCTCTCTCAGTGAGATGAGGTCACTCTGAGCCTAAGGGTCTGTTAGGGGCATACCGGGTCGTATGTAGATCGTCCACTTTCGGGTCTGGGCCTTCAAATCTGACCTTGCTTTAGCGGTCTGCTTACATGTGATGGCTCTCACTTGAAGGCCCAACTCACTGACCCATTATACAAGAGGTACGCCATACTATGGCTGCTCAGATCCTCCTACTTCTCCTACGTTCCTTCTCAGTACTTCGACTCGTACCGCGCTTGCTTAGCCTTAGCAGTTGACACTGCTGTCTTCACGCCTCAAGGCGCTAGGTGTAGGCTGAGGGCCGTTCCCTCACCGGTACTAGGCCCGTCTCGGTTGACTTCTAGACCGTGGTACTTAGATGTTTCAGTTCCCAACGGTGTGGTCGTGCAGTCTCCTGCTTAGCGTGGGCGCTTGCCCTTGCTGCTACTCAGCGCGGTAGTGCGAGGGAGTCACAAGAGGATCTTCTTGAGTCCAGTCTTAGATACAACAACTTTTCTCGACCCTTCAGAGGTCTGAAAGTACTCTCTAATCGCTGTACCTTCTCTTCAAGCTGCAGTACTGGTCTCTCCTCCCCTCTTAGCGTGTTCTTACTTCAGTTCAAGCTCTAGTACTGTCTCTTCTCCTTGGCCGCCTCCCTTCGTATCTTACCCCTCTTCCCCTCCTGCTGGGGGCCCTTAGACTTCATCTACTATCCTCAGTGTCCCCATTAGCACGCTATGATCTCTATCTCTAGCACTCTGTTGCTCCTATGGGTCAAGCATGGCTTAGACCAAGGCCTCAACACTACCGTGCTAACCCTCCTCATCCTTCTGGAGGTCCTCCTTCTCATGGTGACGGTCCACCTCATCCATGTGGGTGGTGCCCTCAGCGACCTCAGTGGGACCATCTTTGCCTTCTACATCGTCATCATCGCCGGTGCAGAGTCAGCCATAGGCCTTAGCATCTTAGTGGCCTACTACAAGCTCAGAGGGTACGTCTCTAGTACCATCTAGATGTACAGCTTCTCCTATGAGCCTACTAGCAAGATCCTACTAGGACGCTGGTTCAGTCAAGGTGTCCTGCAGAGTGACTACGGTCTCCAGCTCGACTCACTTGCTTTGTGTGTCTTCCTCCCCGTCGGGGTAGTCACTGTCTGTGTCTTGCTCTATGCTGTCGAGTACATGCAGGGAGACGCCCACAGGAACCGCTTCTACATCACCCTCAGCATGTTCGCCGTCTTCATGAGCATCCTCGTGCTCAGTGACAACTACATCATGCTGTTCATAGGTTGAGAGTTCGTGGGAGTCATCTCCTACTTGCTCATCTCCTTCTGGTCTACCCGTGTACAAGCCATGAAGGCAGCCCTCTCGGCTATTCTGCTGAACCGTCTAGGTGACACCTTCTTCGTTGTCGCGTTGGCTACTTTCATTACGGCCTTCCAGAGCTTCAACTTTAGCACCATCGCACTCCTCGTGCCTTACACTCAGACTGACCTCCTCACTGTCATAGGCATCTTGCTAGTGGTAGCTGCCACCGCCAAGAGC
Source organism: Hemisphaericaspora subhashii (assembly GCF_019202705.1). Classification (NCBI taxonomy): domain Eukaryota; kingdom Fungi; phylum Ascomycota; class Pichiomycetes; order Serinales; family Debaryomycetaceae; genus Hemisphaericaspora; species Hemisphaericaspora subhashii. The sequence continues at coordinate 17,567 of NC_014337.1, read as the reverse complement.
GCCCAGCTAGGCCTACATGCTTGACTACTATCAGCCATGGAAGGGCCTACGCCAGTCAGCGCTCTACTGCATGCTGCTACCATGGTCTGTGCCGGTGTCTTCGTACTGGCTCGGTCAGCCTTCCTGTTAGAGTACACCCCCACCGTTCTGTTGGGGATCCTCTGACTGGGAGGTGTAACCACTCTCGTCAGTGGTCTCATGGCTACAGTGTGCAACGACATCAAGAAGGTCATCGCCCTCTCTACCATGTCCCAGTTGAGTATGATGATGCTAGCCATAGGTCTCAGCGCCTATGACCTGGCCGTCTACCACCTCTACTGTCACGCCTTCTTCAAAGCCCTCCTGTTCATGGCGGCAGGGTCGATCATCCACAGCTATGGGTCCGAGAGCCAGGACCTGAGGGTGTATGGAGGACTACGAGCCTACCTACCCTTTAGCTACACCGCTATGCTCATAGCGTCACTGTCTCTCATGGCCATCCCAGGGCTGAGTGGGTACTACTCCAAGGACATCATCATCGAGTCACTGTATGGGTCGTACCGTCTCAGCGGGTACTTGGTCTACTACCTGGCCGTGGCATCGGCTACGCTTACATCGGTGTACTCGGTGAGGGTTCTCTACCTGACGTTCTACAACCAGCCTAGCACTAGCAAGGCACAGGTAGGGAAGGTGCATGAGTCATGAGGACTGATGATCCCTATGATCGTGCTAGTCCTCTATAGCATCAGCTTAGGGTACTACAGGGACGGTGTGATCCACCACATCGGCATGACCCTACCGTCCAACACGAGCTGGATCGAGACTGAGATGACGCTACCAGTGTGAGTCAAGGTCTTACCTCTCTGCTTGGGAGTAGGGATGTCAAGCATAGTTGTCTATGTGTACGAGTACGCTTACCGACTGATGACCCACAGTGTCTACGTCTACCTAGTACAACGGTACTACTGAGACCAGCTGATGAACAGCTTGGTGATCCGGAAGAGCTTGAGACTAGGAGGGAGACTGTGAGAGTACACGGACAGCGGGCTACTACGAGTGCTGGGTAGCACTGGGATAGGACGTCTACTGCTCTACCTACCAGTTGCTGGCCTGTTCAACCTCATCGTACTGTTAGGCAGCTAAGCCCACCAGGGCCCTAAGGGCAGCTCTCCGGGGGCTCTTCGACAGTCCAACGGCTGGCCTAGGGGCCGCCCACGAGCTCCTTCAGTACTGAAGCTTGAATTGTAGGGAGTGCCATTAGAGAGTACTTTCAGACCTCTTAAGGGTCGAGAAAAGTTGTTGTATCTATAACTGAGACTCATCTCCATCTCACTCTCTCTCTCCCTACCTAAGCGGTGAGTCACTGATGTACCCTCGATGAGCAACGACTGGCACGGTACCTCACTCACACCCTCATCCGTGACGACTCCCGCGGTCCCTCACACACTACTCCTATGAGCTCCAACTGTCACGGTGGGTCACACACTACTCCTATGAGCACTCACTGTCACGGTGGGTCACTCTCTACTCTCTACTCTCAGTCATGGTGAGTCACACTCTTCCCCAACTGTCACGGTAGGTCCCTCACAACTCTCACTGTCACGGTGAGTCACACTCTTCCCCCACGGTCACGGTAGGTCCCTCTCTACTCCCACTGTCACCATGGGTCCCTCTCTACACCCACTGTCACGGTGGGTATCACATTACTCCTATGAGCACCCACTGTCACGGTAGGTCCCTCTCTACTCCTATGAGCTCCCACTGGCACGATGCCTCTCTCACGTCACCCAGTCGCACGGTGTGCAACTGACGAGGCCAAGGCCAAGGAGCTCCTACTAGACCGTAGACTAACTAGGTAGGTCACTTAGATTTGAGCTAAGTCGGTGCGTGTTCGAATCACGCCGGTCTAAGCGCGGCAGTAGCTTAAGTGTAAAGCCCTGGATTGTCATTCCAGGAGATGCGGGGTCGCACCCGTCTACCGTTGCCTCCCAAGGCCTTCTATGTATAACACCCCAAGCGTGGACCACTTTGCCCTCACGATCCTCTTATGGCCCGAACACACTGACAACCCAAGATACCCTAACATGTCAGACAATGAAATTTACAAAGAAAGTGTAGCACCCCCCACAGACTTCGAGGATGTGGCCAACCGCCATGACGAGGAGTACCAGGGGGTCCTACCATACAGCTTTGACTGATTGACGGAGGGAGGGGAGACTTACACCAACGTGTCTGACTATGAATCACGCGTACCCAAAAGTTGCTTCTCCCTCCACGCCAAAGCCCTCGAGACCTACCGCGACCGTAAAGATGACTACCGTATACGTGTCATCCGCGTAGACACAAGAGAGGCCCACGTCTTCATCGACCTCCCCACCAAGAAGAACCCTCAAGGCCAAGCTCTAGTGTTTGTATACTTCCCTATGGGGTATCGCTGAGTGCCATATACCCAGTTCAAGCAGCCGGCGGTAGAGTGTGACGAGTACAGACGCCAGTCTCTCGTAGGACCAAACTACCTCGAGATCCGCAATGGAAAGCTAGCTTACACTAGCCGAAGCTGACGGCTCAAACCACTCGTCTCTAAGTCCCATGGGTCTAGCCCTCGGTTAAAGAAGACCGAATGAAGTAAGCCGGGCCGAGTTGGTGCCCTCTTCATCGATACGATGCTGCTAGGGAAGCCACGGTACGCCCCTCGGCACTCTCATACAGCCATCACCGGTGTATGCATCGTCCTCTCCCAGGACACCCACATGGGAAAGAAGGAGAGTACAAGACCCCCAGTAGAGAGCATACCTATGGTAGGTCCACGTCCTAACCTAGAGAGCACGGGACCGATTTACACCGACCGTCGCCGTAAGCCTACCGGTCGTCCTCTACTCCTGAACGGGCTCTTCGATACCTTACGTAATGAGTACCCTTGAACTTGAGTAAGCTCCGTCTATACGGTGTACAAGAACCTCGGCTGCTTGCATGCGGCGGCGGATAAGCTCTACCCCGAGCTGGACAGGATCCAGGCGTTGGAGAACTTCACAAGGGAGGAGAAGCGAGGTAAGGAAGAGCATGCTAAACGAACCATAGAGAGTGAGGTACGAGACATCTCCGCCTCTATCCTCTACGACATACTAGATCAACTACGCCACGCGGGAGTGACAGAGCAGGTGACACTCTTCTGCCCCAACCTCACCGAGGTTGCCCCATACCTCCTGATAGCTCTCAACAGACTACAGACCGACAACTTCGAGCAGATCTTTGAGGACATACGTGAGCTCATAGGTCAGGTCTCCGTCCAGAAGTTAGAAGATGAGTACCTAGCCGTTGAGCTTTGAACTAAGGAGAGACGAATCACCATCAAGAGCTTCAGCTACCTCACACAAACTGAGTACTACACATACCTTAGTGATTGCCCGGAAGTGTATACCAACCCATGATCTTGCCCAGTACCTAAGCCCTCTGACAGCGAGCTTGAGTCTCCTGGTGAGAGAGACCTCCGCTTCCGATGCTTCCCCCACCCTCTCTCCGACCTCAAGTTGAAGAGCTACACCTCCCCCTCTCCCCAAGATGACGCGATCCTCAAGTACCACACCTTCCTGACGAGAGAGTCCTCCTCCCTATACATGGTCATGCAGCACCTTAACCATCACACTGTAGAAGAGACTGGACTCATCCTTTGGAACTACTACAGTGCTGCAGGGTTAGGCTTTGCGGACCTCCACAAACACAGTCACCTAGGTTACCTCGGTAAGATAGCTGAGGATAGCCCTGACCTCTATGAGTGGGTAGCTGAGGGCCTCTATGGAGGCTTGAACATTCTCTTACGCTCTTATAGCGGCCCTGAAGCCCCTATCTACGTATATGACAGGAGAAGTGCGTACCCTTCCATAGCGTCCTCTTGCATCATGCCGGGTAGAAGGGTGACAGAGCTGCATCTGGAGAAAGGTCAGACTCTCCCACTCACAGACGAAAGTGTCAAGAAGCTAGCACTAGGGCTCTACACCGCCAAGGTCACTTGCACTCCCAACAAACCCCACCCTATCGTGGGGGTCCTACCCGTCCGGACGAACCACGGGACATACTATCCTAGCCCATCGTGCGAGTCCGAGTCCAAGGAGCAGTCCTTCTCAGGTGTCTGAACCTCCATGGAGCTCGCACTAGCCCATCGATGTGGTTACAAGATCGAGATCCTCGGAGGCATACTCTTTTCTCCTCTTTCTCCTGAGATGAAGAACCACCCCTTCCGTGACTACTACACTACGCTCTACGAAGCACGTAAGAAGGAGAGCAACTCCCTCCGTGCTAGCTTGCTAAAGCTACGTATGAACGGTATACTGGGCCGACTAAGCCTCAAGCTGTTCCAGCCCAAGTGACACTGAATCACCAACCTCTTCGGTAAGGAAGCTAGAGTCCTCGGCTCACAGAATGAGGAGTTCAAGAAGGAGCTCTCCGAGGTCAAATCTGCCCTCAAGGAGTACTCCAAGTGGGACAGCGGTAGAGTCTACATCCCGTCCACATCCCTTATCCGCCCTCTTGGGGACAAAGGAGGCTTCGTGCTAGTCCCTGAAGATGAGGATACACAGAGCCGGACCAATGTAGCCATACCTGCATTCATCAACGCCTATGCTCGTGTCCAACTCCTGGAGCTCATCATCAGACTCGAGGAACATGGAATCAAAGTTTACTACGCTGACACGGACTCTGTCATCACCTCAGCACCCCTGCCTGACGAGTGAAACCTCGTGTCGGACAAGATGGGTGCCTTCAAGTTAGAACTTGAGGCTGATCGTGACGCGGGGTTCATGGGCCTGAAGAACTACGTCATCCGAGTCGATGATACTCACGCCAAGATAGTACACTCAGGAGTCTCAGGACGGCACCGTGAGCCTGAAGATAGACTCACTCAGATGGAGACAGATATGGTGAGCCGCCAGATCGTACAAGCCAAGGACCTTGAGAGAGTGAAGAAGATGTACAACAAGCGCACCTTCATCTCCACTAAGACTGACGAACCCAACTCTTACCCTCCAACATTGAAAGAGATGAAGGAAGCTGATGTCAAGCTGATCAAACCTCACGAGAAGAAACGGTTAGCACGCATAGCCGATAGCCAAGAACATAACCTAACGACGTACTAGTCCCCCTCCTGATCCAGGTCACCCACCTGAACAAGACGTAGAGAACACCACAGCCAGTCTCCGGACGTCCCTAGGGGTGTGCATCTTTTGAGGGGGTAAGAATGACCCTACGACCAGCACGGTAGGGTCCTGAGGAGGCATCCAGACCTCTAGTAAAGGAGAGGACCAGAAGAGTCTCCCAAGGTCCCTAGCAGGTGTGCATCTTTCGAGGGGGTAAGAATGACCCTACGACTAGCACGGTAGGGTCCTAAGAGGACAAAGAGACCTCTAGTAAAGGAGAGACCCAGAAGAGCCTTCCCACGAGCCTACCGTTGAACCTCGGGATGTGCATCTTTTGAGGGGGTAACAGATACCCCCCGAAGAGACACGTTGAGGCATCGAAGGGGCATCCAGACCTCTAGTAAAGGAGAGGACCAGAAGAGTCTCAGAGACCTCCGTACTCTCCCCCCTGAGCCGGAGATCTGTACCCTTAGACGTACCCCCAACTTTCATTACACTCATCATGAGATCTGTACCCTAAGACGTACCCCAACTTTCATTACACTCCTCATAAGAGCTTACCAACCAACCAACACCGTGGGCCACATGCCTTACCGACCCTATGAACAGCCATAACCTAACATGACGTCACTACGACAACATACAAGACTATGCAAACCAATCAACCCTTTCCTATGAGACACTTTCACCCATCCGATAGACGGAGGTGTACAAGCTTCAGGGAGATCGGAGTGCTTCCTTACACTGGCGAATGGCTGACACAAGGAGGTCAGCTCATCACCAGCTTAGAGGAGTACGACAGATACACGTGTAAAGGACTCACTCAGGAACATAAGAGAGCACTAGAGGACTGAGTGAGCTGTACAGATGGCAACACTAGCTTGCGTGTACTACCATACAAAAACTTAGAATGTCACGTGTTCCAACGAGCTCCCAGTGAAGAGAACCCTGAGGGTACAGTTACAGTGTTTGAATGCTGTACGAATGCGTGAGACGACGAGTACACGCGAGTTACCCAGTACACCCAGCCTGCCAACCCAGGTGCCCAGTTCTTCCGGAGATCCCTTAGTGTCTCTCACGATGTCTTCATCGAGAATGGCAAGCCCCTATACTCTTGTCGTACTGAGACCCTCTGAGAACTAAGCCACTGATCCACGTTATCTTTCACTCACTCCTCCAACAAGGGGCGCAGATGACCTAAGAACATACCAGGTCGAGTAGGAAGCATCTATGTGGATACAATGGACCTGACGAGGGGACAGACAGCAAGTAAGGACCTTAACAAGATCATCAGCGGAGTGTCGATAGTACTCTCGAAGAGCCACCTCGAGACCAAGTACAGTACCTTATCTCCGATGACACCCAAGACTGACAAGACACTCTCATACAGGGGGAACCAAGAGACCAAGCTAGAAGGGGAAGTCCTCTGCTCACGTCAGCATAAGCCAACCGGGACACCCGTAGTACCTAACAGATGCTATGATCCTATACTGAGAGAGTCTCCTTGCACTTGAACAGCATCAGTCTACACTCAGTTCAAGAGCTTAGGGTGCCTGTTTGGTCTCATGAAGCACCTTAACGCTAAGGTCAAGAACTACATGTCTCAACATAAGACTGACTTCGAGTCAGTCCCTCCTCACCTCAAGGAGGACCTCAAGAACCTGGTTAAAGACATCTCGGCCGACGTGCTGTACGATGCCCTCCAACAGATGTGACATGGCAAGGCGAGAAGACATGTCACACTCTACTGCCCCAACTTCCAGGAGATAGCTCCGCTACTCCTCATAGCTCTCAACAGGATAGAGAGTTCGCCAGACTACGATACAAAGGATGTACGTCAGATTCTAGGCGAGATCTCTGTTCTTAGGTGCGATGACGAGATCCACTCCATCAGCCTGATAAGCAAGCTGAGCACCATCGTCATCATAGGCTTTGATACCATGATGAACAAGACAGTTGACGATCTCTTCCCTATGATCCCTCCTCAAGTGAGAGACAGTGAGTCGTATAGACCCGTCAACATGCCAACTTACAATGAGCTAGTGCCTGAAGGTATGACAGATCTAAGCTCTTGAAAGACTCCCACGCTGAAGGACTTCAAGCTGGAGTACTACACCTCCAAGCTCCCCATGTCTTCTAACGATAGAGCCATCTTAGCATACCACACCTATCTGATGAGAGAGAGTTCACGCCTCTATCTCACGATCCAGCACCTTACTCTGCTCATCAAAGAGCAGACAGGTCTCTGACTCTCAGACTACGATACCGCGGCAGCATTGAGCGTCACGGATCTTGTGAAGAACAACGACGTGAGCCTCCTGGGCCAGATCGACACTTCTGAGATCCTTCACCCTTACCTCTACGCGTCTATACAGGAACCGTTGAGCTTCGTGTTACGTCCTCACTCCCCTAAAGGAGAACGAGTCTATGTATACCGAAGAGATTGACCAACCCTCTCCATGGCCACGTCCTGTCCACTGCCTGGTAGAACGGTAACGGAGACCGTCTACACAGAAGCACTAAGACTTACGGACCAAACCGTCACTGAGCTGGGACTAGGTCTATACCTCGCTAAGGTAACATGCTCATCCGACACGCCGCATCCTCTCGTAGGGGTACTCCCCATATCAACCGACATAGGTTACGTCTACCCAAGCGCCTCATGCGAGAACGGTACAAGAAGCTTCGAAGGTGTCTGAACCTCCATGGAGCTAGAGCTTGCCTACCAATGCGGCTATCAAGTCCAGATCATTAGTGGACATACATTCTCTCCCATCTCCCCCTCCGTTACCAACCATCCCTTACGAGAGCACATCACTAAGCTCGTAGAAGCATACAAGATGTCCTCCGATAGCTTAGAAGCAAGCTTGAGCCAGTGAAGGCTCAACAACATGCTAAAGGGACTAGGTGCCTGACTCGTCAAGACACGATGATTGTGAGACTCGGACCTCTACAGAAGGTTACGTCTCGAGTCTAGAACGGCTTCACAAGACTTTAACCCTATAGGCGATACAGGAGGCTTCACGCGAGAAGGTGGTTCTTCAAGGAATCCCCTCTACTCTTACACCAATGGAGCGTTGCCTGTCTTCATGACAGCCTACGCCCGGGTACAGCTTATCGAGATCATCCAAAGACTAGAGAGCCACGGCATCAAGGTGTACTTCACTGACACTGACACTCTTGTCACCTCAGCACCACTGCCGAATGACCTCGTGTCCGAGGAGCTCGGGAAGTTCCGACTCGAACTGGAGGCTGAAGGAGGAGCGGCCTTCATCTCGCCTCAAGACTACGTCATTAGAGTAGATGACACACATGCCAAGATGGTATCCCCTTCCCTCTCTTCGAGGTATCCGGAGACCAACACCATAGAGCCTAGTGATGTCCTCATGCCAGATGACCAAGACCTCATAGAGAAGATGATGAAGATTGCCGTTGACCCACAAGAATCTAAGTACCACGCTTTCATTACCGGGAGTACGTCCGACAGCCTAGTCTATCGTCCTCTCACACTGGAAGAGTTAGAGAGAGCAGGTATGAAGAAGACAAGCTTCGACGAAGAAGCCTTGTAGCCCTGAGTGTAACTTTTTGAAGGGGTAAGATAGACCTTACGAACAGCACGGTGAGGTCATGAGAAGGCAAAGAGACCTCTAGTAAAGAAGAGAACCAAAAGAGTCTCAGAGACCACCCTACTCTCCCCCTCAGACGGAGATCAGTACACTTAGACGTACCCCAACTTTCATTACACTCATCATCAGAGCTAACCAACCAACCAACACCGTGGGCCACATGCCCTACCGACCCTCTAACTGCCCTAACCTAACATTCAACCACTACAGCAACATACAAGACTATGGATAGCAATCAACCATCCTCACTGATACACCCCGAACAAGCCATGCGCTGGACCACACGATGACTCTTCAGTACATCCCACAAAGACATCGGAGTACTGTACTTCATCTATGGTATCATCAGCGCTATGGTCGCCACAGGTATGTCGGTGATCATCAGGATGGAGCTAAGTGGACCCGGTAGCCAATACCTCCACAACAACAACCAAGTGTTCAACGTCATGGTCACAGCCCACGCCATAGGGATGATCTTCTTGTTCATCATGCCTATCCTCATCGGTGCACTAGGGAACTTCTTCCTGCCGGTGCTCATCGGTGCGGTAGACATGGCGTTCGCAAGACTGAACAACGTCAGCTTCTGAATGCTACCACCAGCACTGGTGTGTGTCATAGGATCACTCCTGATCGAGAGCGGTGCAGGAACAGGATGAACGGTGTATCCACCTCTGTCTAGCATAGCAGCCCACTCAGGGCCCAGCGTAGACTTAGCGATCTTCGCCATCCACCTAACCACCATCTCCAGCCTACTAGGAGCCATCAACTTCATCGTGACCACACTGAACATGAGAACGATAGGAATGGAGCTAACGGACAGCCCGCTGTACGTGTGAGCGATCTTCTTCACCGCCATCCTGCTGCTGCTGTCACTGCCAGTCCTAACGGCAGCGGTGACACTGCTTCTGATGGACCGTAACTTCAACACTGGCTTCTACGAGGTAGGAGCAGGGGGAGACCCAGTGCTGTACGAGCACCTGTTCTGGTTCTTCGGACACCCAGAGGTCTACATCATCATCATCCCAGGCTTCGGAATCATCTCCCACGTACTGTCAACCTACAGCAAGAAGGCGATCTTCGGATCCATCGGGATGATCTACGCCATGGGGTCGATCGGTCTACTAGGGTTCCTGGTATGATCACACCACATGTTCACGGTAGGGCTGGACATCGACAGCCGAGCCTACTTCACTAGCGCAACCATGGTGATCGCCATCCCAACAGGGGTCAAGATCTTCAGCTGACTAGCCACCATCTACGGAGGTAGCCTACGACTAACCGTCCCCATGCTGTTCGCACTAGGATTCCTGTTCCTCTTCACGATAGGAGGTCTAACAGGAGTGATGATCTCGAACGCCTCGATAGACGTAGCATTCCATGACACATATTACATCGTAGGACACTTTCATTACGTCCTATCAATGGGAGCCCTGTTCAGCTTAGTGGCAGGCTTCTACTACTGAAGCCCCGCCATGTTCGGCTTACACTACAACCGTCTACTAGGTGAGGTGTTCTTCTGACTCCTGTTCATCTCAGTAAACCTGATCTTCCTGCCCATGCACTTCCTAGGCCTGAACGGTATGCCTAGACGGATACCACAGTACCCTGACGCCTTCTACGGATGAAACCTCATCAGTAGCTGAGGCTCAGTGCTGTCAATCGTAGCCCTAGGAGTAGGACTCTACAGCGTAGAGCTACAGCTAGAGGAGGGAGAGAACGAGGCCTCAGAGGTACAACTAGAGCCCGACTACGTCGAGTCTAACCTACTAAGACAGGCTCATGTGAGTGAGCTAGAGCTAGTACTAGAGAGACCGATGGGCTACCACACCTTCAACGAGCTACCGATCCTGCTCGAACAGAGATAGCCGCCTACTACAGCGGCACTACTCCTTAGTTCAACGGTAGAACATCACTCTTCTAAAGTGATCATCCAGGTTCGAATCCTGGAGGAGTAGGACGGACTCACCAGGCTGTTAGATCAGTGGTTAGATCGTTGATCTTACACATCAAAGACATAGGTTCGACTCCTATACGGCCTAAGAGAACGTCAAGGTACGAGACCAAGACGGTCTAGTAGGGAAGGGCATAGCTTAACGGCAAAGCAGGTGTCTTCAACACACCCTATAGTAGTTCAAGTCTACTTGCCCTTGTACAGTACACGTAATGAAAGCCTAGATAGCTTACCCGGTAAAGCACTCGCTTGAAGCGCGAGAGTAGCAAGTTCGAGTCTTGCTTTGGGCAGCACGTAAGTGCGATGAAAGGGGAAGTGGGGCGGGACTCAGTCAACAAGCGTGACTGTAGCCGAGCGCATCGTCCAATGGCAGGACAGGGGTCTTTTAAGCCTTGAATGCTAGTTCGAATCTAGCTGTGCTCACACGTCCCCCAACGCTGTACTACGTAGCTCGTACTAGAGCGCTACGTAAGACACCATGAACTACAGCGTCAGAGGACACATACAACCCCACCCTTACCACCTAGTAGGACCCTCACCATGACCTATGTTCACCTCGTTCAGCCTCATGGACCTAGCGCTGAGCATAGGACTAACGTCACACGGCTACATGGCAAGCCACATCGGGATCTACCTGAGCCTAGCAGCGGTACTGTACAGCATGACGCTCTGGTTCAAAGACGTAGTAGCGGAGAGCGCCTACCTAGGGAACCACACCCAAGCAGTGAAGAAAGGACTGAACCTAGGCTTCCTGCTGTTCGTACTGAGTGAGATCCTAATCTTCGCCTCACTGTTCTGAGCCTACCTCCACTCAGCAGTGAACCCAACGATGGACATCGGCCTAGCCTGACCACCTAAGGGGATCGAAGTGATCTCACCAGCAGAGCTACCCCTACTCAACACCATCATCCTGCTAGCCTCAGGGGTGACCATCACCTACGCACACCACAGCCTCATCAACGGAGACCGAACCAACACGCTGTACGGCTTCGCCTACAGCACAGGGCTCATCGCACTGTTCGTAGTCCTCCAAGGCCTAGAGTACCGGTTCGCTGGCTTCACACTAAGCGACGGTGTCTACGGAAGCACCTTCTTCAGCCTGACAGGCCTACACGGTCTCCACATGATCATGCTGACGATCATGCTAGTCCTCTGCACCGTGCGGGTGTACAACTACGACTTCACCAACGAGTCGCACGTGTTCGGGGAAGCCACCATCCTGTACCTCCACGTACTAGACGTCATCTGACTCTTCATCTACATCATCGTCTACTGATGAGGATCCTAGATTAGCACGGTCAAGCACCACAGGTCAATCTTGCATACTGGTATGCTAAGCTACTTGCTATGTAGCTCCTACACAGGGTCAGTGTTCGATTCACTGATTGACCGGCGTACAGCCCCACTCCCCCCTAGAAGGGTGTGGGGGAACGATGAAAGATACAAGCACATAGCACAAAGGTAGTGCAATTCACTTCGGATGAACCGATGCCAGTTCGACTCTGGCTGTGCTTCATGTTACTCGTATCAACGGTAACATACCTCCTCAAACAGCGCCACCGACTCAGCACGCTAAGACTACTAACACTATGTCTCGTCTTCATAGGCCTAGAGCAAACCCTGAGCAACGGAGGCCATGAGCCCCACCTATCACTCTACCTAGACACCCTCGAAGTGTCCCAAGGCAACCTGATCCTCATCCTCACTGTACTCGGCTTGAGCTGCCTATGACTCCAGATGGACCAGAGAGATGAGATCCCCCACACTGAGCTGATCATCGCAGCCACCGTCTTAGGATCGTGCCTGATGATCATGTCTAAAAACCTCCTAGCACTGTACGTACTGGTAGAGCTACAGAGCTACGGCCTCTACATCCTAACCACTATCCACAACAGATCCTATGACAGCACACGAGCCGGTCTAGTCTACTTCATCATCGGAGGACTAGGCTCGATCGTGCTACTGCTAGGGATCTACGTCCTGTACCGGGACACCGGAAGCCTAGAGGTACAGGAGCACACCCTCCTAGAAGCCTACGGTAGCCCAACCATGGGATACTGACTAATCATCATAGCCTTCATGATCAAGATGGGACTAGCGCCCTTCCACCAGTGAAGCATAGCGGTGTACAACTACGCGCCAACGCACATCACAGCCTACATCTCGGTCATCGCCAAGGTGACGCTGGTAGGCTGAACCTACAACCACCTGGGGAACATACCAACCAGCGCGCTGGTCCTAGTGTACTACCTCAGCCTGCTAGTAGGAGCGCTGAGACCTCTGTACACCATCAACCTCAAGGTCATACTAGCCTACAGTGGAGTGCTGAACTTCGGATACCTCATGCTGTCGGTACTGACAGGAGACCCAAGCTTCTACGCCTACCTAGTACAGTACATCATCACTCATGTCCTCATCTTCACCATCATCCTAGCAGCAGGACGGTACGTAACCGCAAGATCGCACTGATCCCCACTGCTACTGCTAGAGCAGCTAGTGCTACCCAACAAGGGCCTAGCGCTGTGCTTCATAGTGAGCATCTTCTCACTCATAGGCATACCCCCACTGGCAGGCTTCTACGCCAAGTACCTCATCCTGACAACAGCGATGTGGGACAACTACGTCATGGAAGCTCTCCTACTGGTGGTGACGAGCGGAGTGGCGACCTACTACTACGCTACCATCATCAAGAGACTGGCCCTCGGTCTGGTGCAAAGACGCACCAGCACGGTAGGGCTAGAAGGAGGAGTAGCGTACATCATATCAACACTAACACTCATGGTACTGTGCTGCTCGGCTTACCTACCATGACTATCAGAGGGACTGATCCTACTGAGCACCTAGTGAGCCTACCATACATCATCCTCATGCCCGTAGTAGCACTGGCACTCGTAGGCATCAACCTACTCATAGCCACCTCCAACGGGTACACCGAGAAGGCCCAGCCCTTCGAGTGTGGGTTCATCTCCTTCCTCCAGTCCCGAGCCGCTTACAGCGTTGGCTTCATCCTCATCGCCATCTTGTTCCTCCCCTTCGACCTCGAGATCTCATCTATCTTACCCTACACTCTAGCCAGTGCATCATCCTCAGTCTACGGTCTAAGCACGCTGATAGCGTTCTTGACCCTCCTCGTGATGGCCTTCATCTTCGAGATCCGCCTAAGCGTGATCAGACTGACACGCTTCTATCAGAGGGCTGCAGAGACTGAGACTGACTAAGATGCCCATCCATCCAGACGATTGAGACCCCAAGAAGATCGAGGAGAGTAAGACTAAGATGCCCATCCATCCAGACGATTGAGACCCCAAGAAGATCGAGGAGAGTAAGACTAAGCCCCCCATCAGTCCAGACGAGTGAGAGCACCAGCAGGGCCAAGACAGAGAGAATCTATCAGGGATAGTCAACCTCAACTACTACGAACCCGAGAAGCCCGAACTACCCTTCTACAGGGTCACAGCCAACCCTAAGCTAGCCGAGCTAAAGTCCTTCCACATCTTACTCCACAAGATCCTCAAAAAGATAGAGCAGTACGCTAAGAAGATCCACCGGATAGAAGTCAAGGCAGTCTACACCAAGAAGGTCACACCAGCAGAGCCAAAGGACAAAGTGTACTACCGAACCGTTGTAGTACACACCAAAGACAAGATCGACGAGATGCTCAAGAGCCCCGAAGCACTAGAGCCACTGCTCTTCCTAACACTCACCAAGTCCGACGACCAAGCCAACATATATGATACGAAGGCCAAGACTACCGGACCCACCATGGTGCTAGGAAACCTCTTGTTCGAGATCAAGTACCCCACCGAGCTATCCCGCACCATACAAAAGGATATCGAGTCCAACTTCAAGGACGCCAAGGTCAACACCTCAAACTGAGACTCCACCGACCTCTTCATGGACAAGTATGAGGAAGACTACAGGAAGGTCCAGGAAGACTATGACAAGTACATCAAGGACCACCCAAAAGCTAAAAGCTAGAAGAGTGCCAACTCCGACACCCGTCAAGCCCCTCAAGGGCAACAAGAAGAAGAACAAGTAGGATGAGACAGCACATCCCTCCAGCGACTGTGATGGAACGGTAGACATAGGACACTTAAGCTGTCCAGGCCACGGCCATGTAGGTTCGAGTCCTACTAGTCGCACCGCCACACTACGCTCTCGAGAGCACAGAGCCTCCCCACTAGAGCGCCATGGGAGAGTCCTAATGTTGGTAATTAGAGCTATACTGTAGCTATAGTGCACTACGCTTCGACTGTTCGATTCAGTCCTCCCCCACAGTGGTTACTGTAGTTCAACGGTAGAACGCTCGTATGTGGAATGAGCAACCTGAGTTCAACTCTCAGTAGTGACCCATGACAGCACGGTAGCCGGAGACTCCGAAGACACCGATAGCGTCACAGACAAGAGGTCACCCCAAGGTCACCTAAGAGACCCCCTACTAGGACGATGTCCAGATGCTAGTAAAGCTTTACTGGTGAAGCAGCCGTTTTGTAATCGGAAGACTTGAGGTTCAAGTCCTCATACTGGCACAGACTGCATGATCTAACGGTATGATACTACTCCTTCACAGTAGTCGCACGGGTTCAACTCCCGTTGCAGTTAGCCCTCCACCTAGCCCACTAGGACGGTGAGAGAGTGACTGTCCCACTAAGACGGTGAGAGAGTCACAGCCTACTAGGACGCCAAAGAGAGAGCCACCACCACGACATTAGGCTAACGGTAAACCATGGCACTTCCAATGCTACTTTGCGTGTTCGAATCACGTATGTCGTAATGAAAGTCCTAGACAGTATAAGTCATAGACAGGCTAAGCCACCGTAAGAGCTTGGGGTAAGCTACTTGATTGCAACTCAACGTACCAGGGTTCAACTCCCTTTACGGTGTAGCCCTGAGACTTCCACAGACCACGAGAAGGTGACACCCACCCAGATCGGGAGAGCTAGGGACACACATCAGCCAACGTCACGAGGACCTCAAGTCCACCGTGCCAGTAGACTGAAGACCCCAGATTGTATCGTCAATGGTAACGAGCCTGCATTGGGAGCAGGAACTTATAGGTTCAAGTCCTATCGATCTGAAGACTCAAGACAGCTTAAGCATCACCATAGCCACAGAGTCATGCCTCAACTCATACCGTTCTACTTCATGCACCTACTCACGGTAGGAATCATCGGGTTCAGCATAGCACTGTACCTCAACGCTACAGTCACACTGCCAGCCATACTCAAGCGAAAGCTAGTACGACAAACCATAGTCAAGGGCTAGAGCCCAGACGCCAGGAGATCTAGGTCACCAGGAGAACGCCAGGATACCTAAGACACCACCAGAACGCTAGAGAGACGAAGGTCCCTCTAGACCATACAAGACCTCCAACGTAATGAAAGATGGAGTACGGCCTAAGTAGACAGGCCAGTCAACCAAGATGTACTGATCACCACTAGAGCAGTTCGAGATCAAGCCACTGCTACAGCTCAACTCACTCTACACCCTAAGCCTAACCAACTACGTCATCTACATCGTGCTAGTAGGTAGCATCATCTACGGGTACAGCGCCATCATAGGACCCAAGGTAGTGTCAAGCCGATGAAGCCTAGCGATAGAGACCATCAACGACACCATCAGCAACCTGACGCAGAGAGAGGGAGCCTACCTACCGCTCCTGTTCACAACCTTCAACGTCATCCTCGTAGCCAACCTCATCTCGATGATCCCCTACTCAATGGCCATCACAGCACAGCTAGTCCTGATCATCTCGTGATCCCTGACCCTATGAATAGGTAACGTACTGATCGGGCTACGGCTACACCGCCTAGAGTACTTCGGCCTGTTCGTGCCAACAGGGACACCGCTAGCACTAGTGCCGGTACTGGTAGTCATCGAGACACTGTCATACAGCTCGAGAGCCATCTCCCTAGGACTACGTCTATCGGCCAACATCCTATCGGGACACCTACTCATGGTCATCCTAGGTGGACTGATCCTAAGCCTCATGAGCACCTCAACGGCAGGACTCGTAGGAGGGATCATCCCCATCACAGGGGTAGTAGCGATCGTGTGCCTAGAGTTCGGGATCTCAGTGATCCAAGCCTACGTCTTCAGCATCCTACTGATAGGCTACATCAGGGACAGCGTCAACCTCCACTAGAGAGGGAGCCGAACAGACCCGCCAAGGAGAGACCACACCTGGTGCACCACAACAGTGGTGTGCACCTTTTGAGGACCTAAGAAACAGGTCTGCACCAGAACGCTTAGTCACTTTGGAGACTCGAACCATCTAGTAAAGGAGAGACCCAAAAAACTTGAACCTAACATCACCTCAACGTACTCATCCATCGATGCCCAAGACAACGTCCTCATCCATGGAAGCCAAGGTGTCAACCACCTCCTCACCATGACGACCTAAGCCAACGTCAAGGTGACCAAGATGTCCTCGTTGAGGTCATGAGAGTCACCAGACGTACAACACGGTGAAGTCAAGATAGACTGACGTGTAGGCAGGGAGTTGGAGTGAGTCAACGCTACAGCACAGAAACGCGAAATCTATATTTCTAAAGGGGAGCGATGGAGGATCTCCACTCCTCCCCTACCCCGGGAGTCAACCGGAGCACCCAGGAGACAGCAGTGGAGAACAGACTAGCTGCGACTGGGTAACAGCGACGGGTCAACCGGGACAGCACCCAGTCGACAACAGTGAAGAACAGACTAGCTGCGATTGGGTAACTGTGACGGGACCACCAGTGGCCATGCCCACAAGGCACCACCAGCTGGTCAAACCCAGTAGTACCGGGGGGAGATGAAGGGGGCTACGGGGAACTACGAAAAGTAGAATCCTAATTATTATGAAGCGGCCACCTCCGCCTCCATTAGCCCGCGCGATGCCCC
>NW_026057267.1:0-50522 GCF_019202705.1 Hemisphaericaspora subhashii | reverse complement strand
ATTAGCTGGCACAAGACCAAAACAAATTGCAAAATATTAACAAAAAATTGCTCCAAAAAAATCAAGGGAATATGGGGGTCCATTTCAAAAAAGAATGTGCTAGATCAAGAACTTTGTGAACCATTGAGAGTTGGAAACAATAATAACACAAGGGATGGCTACCAAGTGGTTTATCCTCAGAGCCCCATCACAGAGTATCCCATTGGTTCAAACACAGAATATTTGCCTTATAGCAATCCAAGTTTATCATATGTATGGAATCCCTTCCCAAATTCCTATATTTCCCATGACTGCAACACGCCTTTCGTAGATGATGAAGATTGAGAAAACTTAGAGTCACTGTTCGGAAAACCTCCAAAATCTGGGGGTCTGTATCATACCGATTTCGACGATATGCAAGTTGGTTTTCGAACTTCATCTTCCTCATCTTCTTGCTTTCCAAATACCCGAAGTTGATCTTCGGTTTATCCAAGCATTGATTCCGTAAATTCTTCATAGGATTTGGAATCAGAAGAAAGACTATATTCATACTCTGGATAATGAAATAGTTGTGGTTGGTGATCGGGATAGTAATATGGTTTGGGACTTAAAAGGGAGGATGGACAAGGAATGTTTTATATTTAGATGCTTGATTTAATATTTAATAAATTTTATATTTTTAAACAAGAATTTCTCTTCCGTAATACTTACTCGCTCCAGCTAGGATATGACCATCGTTACTCGGGTATTATCTTTATCACTTGGTGGTAAATGCAACCACTTTTCATTTTGGGTAAAGCATGTTGAAATAAATAAGTTAAGCCAATACTTTATGAACCAAGAAATAGCACGGAGAACAAGCTCGGGTGAACACCCTTCTGAAATGAAGAATTGGTGATGATGCAATTTGGCGAGAGTCGGATGCAACATGCTGGCCAGCAGCTATGTACAAGCTTTCACTTTTATTCTCTGTCTCCAGCAGGGTCCTTCGGGTCTCTATAGATATTAATTCGTGATAATACATTTTACTTAGATTATATCTACAGGTTACTTAAAGATAGATAGTACATTATAAGAAATACATACATAGAAGACTCAGATCCCATTTATACTTGTAACAAAATCACGCAATTACAAACAACCCTACCCATCCAAGGCATATCCAAGATCAACACCCTTAAATTGTTCAGCCAATGCACCCAACTTCTCAGCCAACATCTTCAAATTCTCATTCCTTGGTTCGAATCTACCTAACCATTCGCCAACACCATGCTGAAGAATCCCCTTTGCTCTAACTTTCCCCAATTCAACATTTCCATAAGATCCATGAATAGTAATTCTCTTATTCTTAGCCTGATATGCTGCACGATGTAAGATATTATTATTATAAAACACAATATCACCGGGATGTAATTCAACAACAATCTCACCACTAATATATTCCGTCCTCCTCGATTCGTCTACGGTCTTTTCCCGTTCCTCAGCGGTTCTAACTCGTTTATGTGACCCGGGAATAACAATGAGACACTTATCCTCAGTCAAAGCCAAATTGAACTGAGCACCAGCATATGGATTCATCAACAATTCCTGGGCTTCTTCTTCTGGAGTCACACTTGGCTTGATAGTATCACGATGCCAATCCAATTCGAAATCACTTAAAGGGTTAATCAACATATTTAACAATTCCATCGAGATTTCCAGTTTTTCAATCTGTAAAATATCACTAACGAGATTCAACATCTTGTCATCAGAATATAAATCATGGAATGGATAACTCATGTTTCCTAAATCAGGGTGAAGAAGGCCCGAAACTCCCCAGATGTCAGGAATGAAGCCTGGAGTGGTTGGCCAAGGAGGGAACTGTTTGCCACGGGTTCTGACTTGGGACCAGTGGCCGTCACGGGCATATTGGATTAAACGTTCTGCGGCGGCGGTGTATTTGGTGATCTCTTCTGGGGAGAGGAAGTTACGAACTACGGTGAAACCAGTTTCTTCGATTTCGTCGTGATGCTTATGAGGGAGAATTGATGGCATAATTGATTAGGGTTGTTGGTTTCTTGTAGTGGGATGGGGTTTGTGACAACGGGATATTCGTAGTCTATTTATACATGTTGTTGGGGATGGCTATAGTTGTTTTGGAGGAAGGGTCTTTTGGAGATCTTTTTTTAGATCAATGTTACATTTGATTGTTCTCAAAAAATGTAACATGGTATAATTATCCAATGAAAAATGAATTAAATATGTTTGTGTAAGATTTACTCTATACCTGCTGTGGGGGAGGCTTGCATGATGTGGAGGACTTCATCTATGAGCCATAATAACGGTGAGAAGTGGATGCCGTGTAGATGAGAAGCTAGCGGTGTAATGTAACCATGTTGCTGAAAACTTAATTAGATCCTACTGGGGTAAACTCCTAAAAACTGGAGCCAATTCGCTTGTAAATGCCCTTCATTTAAATCACGCTTTATCTAATTGATATGATGGAGATAAAGTATGCAAGGCTACTTAAAGATTACGAGCCATGTGCCATAAGCGAGTTCTATAGAAATAGTACTGTAAATCTACGTATTGGAAAGGAAGGTGGGTGACATATCTGGCAGTAGTAAAGTGTATGAAGAAGGTCTAAGATAGTAAACATACGATCTCAATGCCAATCAAGTTCGAACAAACATACAATGCTTCTTGAGACAGTTCATCTGCAAGAGTCTCCTTTTAAAATAGAGCCCTGGATACGGATAGAATTTGTTCTTTACTCTCTACCGGTAATATTTCACTTACAATTTACCACTATATTAAATAGTAATAAATGATTTAAGTATTGAACTGACTAACCTCGATGTTATATTCAGTTATTATAGCAAATAATAATATCTCTTAAGAACTAAATTATAAGCAAAATATATATTCATAGAAATGTAAGTTAAGATCGATGATCTGTCTATATAAAATAGAAATATGGAATGAAAGGAAATAGCCTCCTTTAAATATTCCTGCGTGGCAATCAGAAATTACTCTAAATGTAACACGTCTGAAAAATACAATGGAGAATAAAAACAATATAAAAATGTCGCAAGAAGAAACATCCATCTTCTCCCTGAAGCTGGTGATCTGAAATGATACTTTTTTTAACTATGTTCCAAGGACATCATCCATACGATTTGGCTATCAAATCAACTGCTAAAGCGGATGTGGCTGCATCGGGGGATTGTAGTGGCTTGGCAAACACATATCCTGAAATATATTCAATGCAAACTAAGACATATTTGAAAGTATTGGAATCAGCAAATGGTCCGATATGATCTAGTCCCCATCTGCCAAAACGTTTCCGAGGTTCTAAGGGATAGAACTGTCTGATTACTTGATGGAATGTTGCATGGGTCTGGCAATAATGACAGGAACGAATAACTTCCGTGGTGATTAATAGGTGGTCGGGGTGCCAAACATGTTGTAAGACTAAATAATCCGTAACTCTGATAGATACATGGTGTTTATCATGGATAGCGGTAGCATAATATCTAAAATATTCATGTCGCACAACTTTGAGTAATCATTCAAGGAGATGGTAAAACCTGAATTAACAGAAGAATTTCTTCACATTATTGGAGCACATGAAGCAGCTCTTGATCAGGTACAAGACTATGTATGGTGCTTATTTCACACGACTTTTTCATCTATTCGGTACTCAAACATTTCGCGCAAGAGACTCAATTGAATCGAATACTTATGAATTTAATTCAATGGATCGACAAGTATTCCACAAGAAATCCTTGAATCCACGCACTTCCAGAGAGACCAACAAACGCTATGATTCACAACGGAAATCCCAAGGCTCCAACAGATACTATGACATCAGATTCTACTACCATAAGAAGAAGAAGTACTGTGGTTATTTCCTAAGTCGAAGATATACAAGTTGGATAGACACATTGTTGCCAAGTCGGCTTTAAAAGGGAAGCAGAGAGTTGAACGAGCTGTTGATGTTAAATTATCCAAACCATTTGATTGTGTTCTTACTTTCTACATCTTATCAGACCTTGACAAAGTCATTATCGGGAAGCCAGCCTTAAAAGTGTGGAAATATCAGACGACCGATAAAGGAGATCATTTAACCATAGATGGACGGACATTCACAATAGAAGCGATGGAAGTGGAAGAGACGAGAATACATGCATTACGAACTGAATTAGAACAAGATCTACTACTGAAATTTCCTAAGGTGTTTTCTACTGAGCCACGACCACCACAAGAAAGGGCATTTAAGCACCAGATAATTATAACGGATGAGACTCCCGTCTTATCTCCGGCCTTCTATGCTACTCCTGAAGAGAAGAAAGTCATCTATGGATTCGTGGATGAGAAACTTAAGGCAGGGATTTTAGTTCCTGCAGTTGAAGGATCCTGGGTTAGTCCAGTCTTTGCAATCAAACAACATGGGAAGTATAGAGTTGTGACAGATTTAAGACCTGCAACATATAGTTCACCATCAATTAAAGCAAAATTTTAGATGTCTAATGGAGCACCTTCTTCTTCAACTTCCTCTAAAGGTCCTAATTCCTGAAGTTTCTTCTTGATTCTTGCAAGCTGGGATTCATCCAAACTCTCTAGAGCTAAAGGATTCACTTCTAGTAGTTGGATTTTAACCGAGTGAGTCACTTCATAACCATCCTTAAGTAATTCTTTCTCATCCAGGGTAGCCTTAATCGAATATTCTTGGTATCTCGAGAGGATGTCTGCCATAAAGGTTTTCTTGCCTTCTAAATAATAAACCGTAGGAGAAAAAGCGCCAAGTACATCTAAGAAACGTGCAACTCTCAATGGTGGCTGGGTAGACTTATCTTGGATAAGGGACAACGATTGATGATAAGAATAGACCTCGACGTTACAATGGCAAAGATAACTGAACTTCTTGAGAATGGTGATAATCGCCAAGAGCTCTTTCTCCGTCGCGGAGTAACGGCTTTGCGTTAGAGTCAATTTGAATGAGATAGGCACTAGAACTTCCTTTCCGTTAATGGGTCGAGGTTGACAGATAAATACACCAATGGCCCTGTCCGGAACTATCAGTAAAACCATAAGTAACACAATTTGGATCGTAGATGAATAAAGTTGGTAGTTGGATAAGTTTTCATTTAAGCTTCAAGAACGTATCTTTTCATTCATCCGTATGAGAAATGGGTGTGTGCTTCTTCGTCTTGTCCTTAATCAAATCCCTCAAAGGAGCTGTGAGCTTGGATAGATCAGGTATAAACTGCCCGAAAAAAATTGTGAAGTTCACTATTGATCTCACTTCAGTGGATGTTTGTGGTAGTGTCCAATTATGGATAGCTTCAACTTTATCTTTAGTCGGGGTAATCTGTCCTTCTGTGATAGTGTAACCTAAAAAATCCACTTTGGTCTTCACTAATTTCGTCTTCTTAATGCTGATTTGTAGGCCATGATCATTCAACATTTGACACACTTCTTTAATCCTCTTTACATGTTCATCTAAGTGTTCATGGTAGAAAAGAATATCGTCCATATATGAGATTACTCCTACATTCTTAGGTAAAATATCCACTAGAAATTTTGAGAAGACAAATGGAGCATTGACTGCACCGAATGGGAGGGTTGTAAAATTGAAATTACCCATGTGGGTAATGACCCCGAATTTCCTGGAAGTTTCTGGTGTTACAGCGATTTGATGATATGCTGACTTAAGATCCAATACAGAAAACCACTTTGATTTATGTAGAACACCAATCAAATCTCTGAAATTATTAAGATAACATGGAACTTTCACCGTCTTCTTGTTCACTCGTCTTAAATCCGTCACAACTCTATACTTCCCATGTTGTTTGATTACAAAGACAGGACTAGTTTTGATCCTTCAACTGCAGGAACTAAAATCCCTGCCTTAAGTTTCTCATCCACGAATCCATAGATGACTTTCTTCTCTTCAGGAGTAGCATAGAAGGCCGGAGATAAGACGGGAGTCTCATCCGTTATAATTATCTGGTGCTTAAATGCCCTTTCTTGTGGTGGTCGTGGCTCAGTAGAAAACACCTTAGGAAATTTCAGTAGTAGATCTTGTTCTAATTCAGTTCGTAATGCATGTATTCTCGTCTCTTCCACTTCCATCGCTTCTATTGTGAATGTCCGTCCATCTATGGTTAAATGATCTCCTTTATCGGTCGTCTGATATTTCCACACTTTTAAGGCTGGCTTCCCGATAATGACTTTGTCAAGGTCTGATAAGATGTAGAAAGTAAGAACACAATCAAATGGTTTGGATAATTTAACATCAACAGCTCGTTCAACTCTCTGCTTCCCTTTTAAAGCCGACTTGGCAACAATGTGTCTATCCAACTTGTATATCTTCGACTTAGGAAATAACCACAGTACTTCTTCTTCTTATGGTAGTAGAATCTGATGTCATAGTATCTGTTGGAGCCTTGGGATTTCCGTTGTGCATCATAGCCTTTGCTGATCTCTCTGGAAGTGCGTGGATTCAAAGATTTCTTGTGGAATACTTGTCTATCCATTGAATTAAATTCATAAGTATTCGATTCAATTGAGTTTCCTGCGCCAAATTTTTGAGTACCGAATAGATGAAACTTTACTATGTTCTAACTCTATCGCCAGATGGATAATAGACATAGCGATGGAATAACCATTATAAACACTTCACTCAACCCAAATATCTTTAATAGGAATTTCTATTTTTATATAATTTTTGAGCCAAACCCCTATCTTTTGTTGTTTGATCATCTCTAAGTTTGATTAATAAAAATATGAACTTTATTGAGTTTAAATGAAAGTTTATGTTCCCCCCTGTAGTTGGTTGTTGAATGGGAAACACTTATATGAAGGAAGGATTCCAAATGCGGTAAGTGCGGCTTAGCATTGCCAACCATCATGTATGAGATGGTCTACTTAAAGATTATGGAATACTCAGCACTTTTCCTGGATTTTACGATTTGAAGTTTTCTAAGCTCTGTTTAACTTAACCATCAATAAGCAACAATTACAGCTGAATGCTCGCCAGAACTACTCTACCAGCTGCTTATTATGTTGTATATACATACGTAACCGTTATCCTATTACGTGTTATCTTTAGATAAAAAGCCTGTAACCAATCAAATTACATTTATAGAATCCAAGATACATATGCATATCGTTTATAATTCTATTTCCTCTATAATATACCTTTCTATCTCTTCCTCTCTCTCTCTCTCTCTCTCTCTCTCGGTCCTCATCGCATCTCATCGCCTTCTGAAACAAATCAAAAAAAAACGCAATTGGTAGCGACATACAAACTCACAAGAAAGTGAAAAAAAATTATTTCACTAATATAAATACTCTTCCTATCATTATCTACCATTCACTCTACAAGAATACACTCAAATCATGTTCTTAAGACGAGTGGCACTCACACGAGGAGGTGCAACAGGAGCCAATAGGATATCGTCCACGGTGGTATCTTCTGCCTCGGTTCCATCTCGTTATGTATTGCATTATAATCATCACCATATCCTGACAAGACAATTTTGGAATGGGTGGTTGCCACCAAAAGCTGAAGAACAGAAGAAGAAGGAAGAAATTAATGGAGTTGATGGGTTGAAGATCAAGGCGGGAAATAAGCCTGCACTTGGCGATTCTGAAGTCTTGGTTGAAGGAGGAGTTGAAGTGGGAGAAAAACCTAATCCGGTGGAAGAGGGTTTGGAAACTAAGACTGAGTCTGAGGATATTAGGAGTGGAGATAAGACAAGTGAATTTGAAGATATAGAAGCTGGTTTCATCGATGAGTTACCTTCAACAAAGAAATTGGAAACAGATCAACTCAAGCCAGAACAAATAGTGGTTACTGAATCAAAAGAGGCATTTGAAGACTCAGAGCTTGGATCGATAGATGAGTTGGTTTCTGAGAAGAAGCCTATTGCAGAAACTGAACCTGAAAAAGTAAAAGACTCTTTGGTCTCTAAAGACACATTTGAGAATTTCGAAGCTAGTTCAATCGATGAGTTATTTTCAAGATCGAACAAGAATGACGTGAAACCTGAACTTACGGAATCTACCGAAGCCCAAATAGCATTACCCGCAGATCTTGATTCAATACCTGTTAGGGGATCCAGTGGATCATTTCACAACGAAGGGCATGAATTTTTAGATGATTTTGTTTCGATTCCAAACTCAGAAACCAAGTCTGAATCAATTGAAACTGTTCCAGTTCCTCAAGACACAATTGAAAATTTCGAAGCTAGTTCAATCGACGAGTTGTTCTCAAGAACAAACAAGGAAGAGCCCAAACCCGAACAAGCACAATCCACCACATCACCAAACACGGATTCCCACGGTTCATTACTAAACCTTGAAGATTTTGAATTCGAAAACCAAAACACTCCACCACCAACAACAACATCCACCACCACCACCAATTCCAACTCCACAGCGGAAGAATCCCCCTTTTCAACATTTGGACTTGAAGCTTTCGGCTTCCAAACCACCACCACCACCACCACTCACCAAGAAGGTTCCTACGTCCATTCATCACTCCAACCAAACCAACTCATAATCGGTGACAAATCAAAACGAATCTTCTTAAACCAATCAGATATATATAAGCCCTATGACCGGGCATTGCGTCTAACCCCGCCATTAGGGAAGACATATCTTGCCAAAACGACAGGTATTAAGGCGTTGCAATCCAAGAGCGCCGCCAAAAGGGCGACCAAGAAGGGGTCCAAGATGGGTAAGACGAAGGTAGTGGCTGAGGAGGAGGAGACAGTGGAGGATGTGGTTGAGAAGAAGGATGAAAAGACGAAGAATATTGTATTATCGAAGGAGGACAGGTTGAAACAAGAGGCTGAGAGTCTTGTGAAGAGAAGAGAGAATGCTTTGAAGTTGGTTACGTCTGTGAATGAGGTTGTTGCTGGTGCTGAGGGCAATACGAAGAAGAAGAACAAAAAGGTGTCGTCGGATATTGAGATTGATGAATTAGTGGAAATGATGGAGCTAGTAAGACCGATCCATAAAAGTGGGAAGGTAAGGAAGACGATTGGAAATCAGGAATTTGTTGATTTGAGCAAGAGAATGCAGGGTATGTTTATGCGTAAGCATTTATTGGCATATGTCGAACATATGAGGGCTTTGGGTTCGAATGTCGATAAGTGTCCACTGCGTGCAACCAAGCAAGATATAATTAAGACGATATGTGAATATATCTGGCAGACCAAAATCAAAGACCCCCAACACCCAGAACAAAAAGAATCAGAACAACAGGTCCATGTCATGACACAAACATCATTCAAATTAGACGACCCCAAACTCATCTTCCACCTCCAGAACTCCAACATCTTACGCCAATGGAAAGACCAGTACGGGCTCGACGTCTATTTCGCAAACCAAACCATCTACTTCCAGGGTCCATCACCCTTAAAACTCGCCGAACCACTCCTCATAGGCGCCATTAATAATTTTGTATCCGCTCCATTCAATTTCTCAAAAATAATCTCCCGTTTCGGTCCAAATCAATTCTCACTCGAGAAATTCCAATCCATGGCAAAAGTCTACATCGAACCAGGGTCAGATAATATCTATACAGTCTCAGCGTCATCCGAAACCGAGTTGAAACAATTCGAAAGACTCTATCATTCAATCCTGGGCCAGAATCCACATCTCAACACCTCGATATCTGATCAACTGGCATTAGATGCAAGATCATATATTCCATATAGTTTATTGGATAGGTTTGGGTGGATTGAAAAGTTGTTTTCATATTTTATGCCCGAGAAACCAGCTTTGGAAAAGATTGAAAATGGGGTATATCAGAGATTAGTTGATGAGATTGGGAGGAAAGATGCGAAGAGGTTGAGGAGGGAGATTAATGAGGCGTTAACTGATGATGTGAAAAAGGAAGAGAATGAGGTCGTGAAGAAGGAAGAGGAAGATGATGAGTTGGCTGCTGCGTTAGAAGATATTAAGGTTGCTGCAAAGGAAGAAGGAGAAGAAAA
The DNA here is from genome assembly GCF_019202705.1 of Hemisphaericaspora subhashii. Taxonomy (NCBI): domain Eukaryota; kingdom Fungi; phylum Ascomycota; class Pichiomycetes; order Serinales; family Debaryomycetaceae; genus Hemisphaericaspora; species Hemisphaericaspora subhashii. The sequence goes on along the minus strand of NW_026057267.1, from coordinate 40,554 downwards.
GAAGGTGGAACTTGGTGAGAAGAAGAATAATGGGAATGAGGTTGAAGAGGCTATTGATGATTTATTCCTGGTATTGAAAGAAAGACAACCAAGTGATGCTGCTGAGAAGACGGATGGTTCTAAGAAGGTTCATGAAGATTTATCTGATTTCCTTGAGTTGAACGAAGAATATGAAGGATTTGAACTTCAATTAATGGATCCAGAAGAAACAACAACCAAACAAGGAGAAATGGAATCTTCATTGGAAAAAGAAGAACCATTAATTGAAAAACCAAGGGTTTCAATCTCTGATTATTTCACAAAAGAACAAGTTGATGAAATATATAATAAAGTGAATGATATTTCATATATCAAAGATCTTAAGGGAGTTGAAAAAGAGAATATCTTTAGTTCTGCAATCACGGTTAATTTTGGTACTATCTTTATGAAACAAACCTCATCTGATAAATTATTCCCAGAGGTACCGAACACCCCTAACAAGAATAGTCAATTTGAATTTGTAACTAATGATAATTTAGTACAAGATTTCATTACTCAATTACCATTATTCAATACCGATCATGAAACTAATCAAAAATTAGAATTATCATTTGAACCTGAATTGTCAGAGGAAGGTAAAGTTAAATATCCTCCGGTTGTTATCCAGATTGATACTAGTTTTGGTGCAGTATCAGTTGCAGAATCAATAGTTGCATCAGTAGAAGCTCATAATAAAGTTCTTGTTCCAATAAATAATGGTATATGTGATTTAGAAATTTCAAAAGTTGTATTAGGAGATTTATTAGTACCAGAAATTGATAAACAAAGAAAGGAATATAATGAAGAAGATAATGAAATGGGTATAACTTTAAGAAGATTTAGAAATCAACCTGAATTGCTTAAATTCTTTGAAAAGTCAAATTTAAGGATAAGTTCAAATCAAAAGATTGACGTTGATGAAGAGGTTGAATTATATATTGGTGATGATAAAGTGAAATATATTCATACTGGATTAATGATTATGAATGAGATTCTATTCAATTATCATGACCTACCAATATGTTTAAGAATATCAGAAGGTGGAACATTAGGAGGTAGAAAGGTTGAAATTGAAGTTGGACATGGTGAAATTCCAAGAGAAGAATTTGATGATTTCTTAATAAAAATGTTACAAATTGTCCATAATTCTTCCTAGATGACCTGTTACTACTACTAGTACTACTTGTATATAGACTAATAACTTAATAAACATTTGTATAAACTATAGACCGACTATAAGCTATATCTATATGATATATATATATGGTAATATGCCCCGGGCTAAACTACTTCTTTTCTTCTAAACTTTTAATATGTTTTTCTAAATTATTAATTGAATTTTGTAAACTAACAATATCACTAATCATTACTGAATTAGTTGATTTATATTGATCTAATAAATAATAATAACATCCAATTCCTGTACCAGTAACTCCTAATAAGAATCCAACAAATCCTCCTCTAAATGCTCCTACCTTCTTAGGTGTAGCTGATACTGATGCTTCAGTTGAATATGAACGAATGGACGTGGTTGTTCTTCTGAGTAATTGACGAGTGAACATTGTGTGTTAGTTATGCTATGTGTGTGTGTGTGTGTGTATAAAAGTAAATAATTGCTAAGGTTTGATTCTCGAAGAAAGAAATTTTTCGATTCTTCTAAAAAATTCTTTGTTTTTTCGTTGGTTAATTTGATTGAATGTGGGTGATTTCTATTTAATTGTCGTACACCCTTGATTAAAACAAAAGAGATGGCGAACTCAATAGCACCTTTCTTAAAATGGGAGTCATATGTAGTCAGATGGTAAACATGGCATTACACTAGCATATGGAAGTGAGATATATAATTGTTATTATGTAATTGTTATTGCATATAGAAATATTCTGAAACGAGTGTATGTTGGGAGGGGCGGGATCAGGGGGGAGGGGGGCGGAATTCTGATGAGGATGGTAGATTTGGAGAAGGATCTTGAGTAATAAGACTTAGTAAGGTCCTGTATTCTCATAGACTCAACAACTAATACAACTATCCAGATATTAATTATCTCTTAAAAACGTATACTTAATATGTGTGTCGTAAATACTAGTATTTCTTTGTCGCGACAATCTCTTGATGCGATGCTCATCATTTTAAAGAAAATAAAAATATTTAATGAAAATTCTTTCACACCNCGAGTGTATGTTGGGAGGGGCGGGATCAGGGGGGAGGGGGGCGGAATTCTGATGAGGATGGTAGATTTGGAGAAGGATCTTGAGTAATAAGACTTAGTAAGGTCCTGTATTCTCATAGACTCAACAACTAATACAACTATCCAGATATTAATTATCTCTTAAAAACGTATACTTAATATGTGTGTCGTAAATACTAGTATTTCTTTGTCGCGACAATCTCTTGATGCGATGCTCATCATTTTAAAGAAAATAAAAATATTTAATGAAAATTCTTTCACACCATCATCAACTACTTCTACCTATCAACCAACCAACCAACCATGGACCAATTACGAACAACATACAAGCACAAAGACATCGAACCAATCTATATCGGAGGCACAACCGCCACTATCTCCTCAACCACCCCTACGCAATACTTAGCCACCCCCTTAAATGAAGACATCATAATCACCAATCTCTCCACCAATGAAATCATCCACCGTATCGAAGGAGATGGAGAACTCATCACCCTGGTCATCATAACCCCCGATGGGAAACATTTAGCCATCTGTTCTCAATCTCAACAATTACGTATCTTTGACTTAGTTCTTGGAGAAATCACCAAGACACATAAATTACTGGCACCAGTGTATATCTCAACCGTCGATTCTACATCGAGTTTATTTGCTTTTGGTGGTTCTGATGGGGTTATTACTGTCTGGGACATCGAAGGTGGGTTTGTCACTCATTCATTAAAGGGACATGGGACTACTATTTGTAGTTTAAGTTTTTATGGAGAGTTGAATTCATCAGATTGGAAATTAGCTAGTGGTGATACGATGGGGACGGTTAAGATTTGGGATTTGGTGAAGAGGAAATGTATTCATACTATAAAAGAACATAATACTGCTGTTAGAGGTGTTGGGTTTGATCAAGAAAATGGAGAGTATTTCATAACCGGTGGTAGAGATAATATTGTTGTTATTTATAATATTGAAAAGAAATATAAACCGGTTTTCACATATCCTATTAATGAACAAATTGAGGCTTGTGGATTTATTACTTTCAGAGGGAGACAATATTTCTATACTGGTGGTGCATCTAATATATTCAAATTATGGGATATTAAATCTGGTGAAGTGATTGCCCAATCTCCAACCCCATTGAAAACCAATGAAGAATTGTTAATCATCGATGTCATAAAAGTATCCAATGATGATATCTTCTTAGTCGTATCTGATCAAACAATCGTTCAGCTCGATTTATCATCCACAGACAACCAAGATATTCTTCCAATCACAAAACGTATCGCTGGTAACCACGGTATCATCGCCGATATCAAATACGTCGGCCCTTCATTCACCCGCTACGCCCTCGCCACCAACTCCCCTGCCCTCCGTATAATCAACCCCGACAAACCATTAGAACTAAAACTCTACGAAGGACACACCGACATCCTCAACGCCATCGACGTCAGTCAAGACGGGAAATGGATCGCCACCGCATCCAAAGACAACGAAGCCCGATTATGGAAATTCAACGACACCACGGAAGATTTCGAACCATATGCAAGATTCACCGGTCATGCCGGATCCGTCACTGCCATCTCAATCTCGAAATCAGATACAACCCCTCGTTTTATCATAACCGGATCCAGCGATCTCACCGTCAAGAAATGGAAAATCCCATCCATACCTAACCAAGTGGTAAAATCGGCAGAATATACAAGAAGAGCCCATGATAAGGACATAAACGCCCTCGATATCTCTCCTAATGATGAATTCTTCGCCACGGCCTCATATGATAAACTAGGCAAGATCTGGAATTGTGAAACCGGGGAAACTGTTGGTGTTTTAAGGGGACATAAACGTGGTCTTTGGGATATTAATTTTTATAAATTTGATAAATTGATCGTAACCGGTTCTGGAGATAAGACCATAAAAGTGTGGAGTTTGGTTGATTATTCGTGTAAGAAGACATTTGAAGGGCATACTAATTCGATCCAACGAGTTAGATTTTTTAATTCCCAATCACCACAATTGGTGAGTTGTGGTGCTGATGGATTGGTGAAGTTGTGGGACTATAAATCCGGAGAAGTTTTGAAAAGTTTGGATAATCATGAGAATAGGATTTGGGCAATGGAAATCAAGGGCGATGGAGAGGAGTTTGTGACTGCGGATGCGGATGGGAAGGTGAGTATATGGGAAGATAATACCGAGGAGGAGATTAAGCTTAGAGAAGTGATGAATAAAGAAAGAATTGAACAGGAACAGAATTTATCTAATTTTATTAAGAATAGAGATTGGGCAAATGCATTTTTGTTGGCTTTGACTTTAGATCATTCAATGAGGTTGTGTAATGTGCTTAAAGAAAGTATTTCATATAATGAAGATCCTGAATCACCAATCGGGTCCTTACAATTAGAATCTATCATTGGTAGTTTAGATAATGATCAAATTATGAAATTATTTAAAAAAATTAGAGATTGGAATGTTAATTTTAAATTATTTGAAATTAGTCAGAAATTATTAACAGTTATATTGAAGAGTTTTGCCGTGGAGAAGTTGATTGAGATTCCTGGGTTAATGAAGATTATTGATAGTATTATTCCTTATAATGAAAGACATTTTGTTAGAATTGATGATTTGATTGAACAAACTTATGTATTGGATTATGCTGTTGAACAAATGAATAAACTTATAGCTTAAGAGTTTAATTTGTATATTTGTATATTAGATAGTAATATAAACATTGCTTTATAGATTATATGGTGTGTAACCAGGATACGTTGTTCTATCCGCCAACTCGAAGGTAATTTGTAGAAACCCACAATATAAAATGCAACTGGCTGCGAAATACATAAAAATTAAATTTATAAACTCTTTACCGCCAACAAATTCATTACTTGATTTTTCATTTATCCACAAAATGACACCATCATCAATGACAACCAACAGACACAACTCAGTATGTCTCCCCCTGTCTACCTACCCCGCTCCAACCAACCACTATACTAACACCCAACAGATCACAGCTGAACAAATCAGACATAAGAAACAAAACAAACGTGGAATCAATTTCAACCTCCTAATAGCCGGCGACAACAACTTAGGAAAAAGAACCTTCATCAACACTCTCTGCATGAAGAAATGCTACCCCGAACCCTCCCCACCCCAATCCCCAACACCAACCACAACATCTCCCAATGAATTCAAAATCATCAAAAACTCATTCGGTACGTATCCCGCCCACTTCCCGCATCTCCCCAACCACATAAATACTAACACCCCTTCTCTAGAATACAACAGTCCAGGATCAATCCCAATCAAACTTCAAGTCTTCCTCACCCCCACCTCCCCCAACCATTCCCCCACCACGACCCCTATCCAACTCCAAAAATTCATCGAAGACCAATATAGGACCGTACTTCAAGAAGAACTAAAAATCAACCGAAACCCCACCCTTCCCGACCTGCGTATCCATGTTGCGTTATATTTCTTACGGGGGAACATAAAAGGATTATCGGTGTTTGATAGATTGATGATGCAGCATTTAGGACCTAGGGTTAATTTAGTGCCAGTGTTGGCGAAGGCGGATGGAATGACGAGGGTGGAGTGTGGGGAGGTGAAGAGGGTTGTGTTGGATGATATTGAGATGAGTGGGATAAAGATTTTTAAATTTGATGAGGGAGTGGGAGGAGAGGAGGAAGGGCATAGGGATGGGGATGGGGAGGAGGTTGAGTATGTGAGGTATTTGCAGTCATGTTTGCCATTTGCTGTTATTGGTGCTAATAATATTGAAGAGAGAGAGGATGGAGGTGAAGGTAAGAAGAAGTTAGTTAGAAGGAATAAGTTTGGTGATATTGATATTGAAGATGAAAGGATTTGTGATTTTAAATTATTAAAGAATATATTATTTGGAAGTCATTTACAAGAATTTAAAGATATTACAATTCATAATTTATATGAACAATTTAGAGCACAGGAGTTGTCGAAGCAAGCAACAACTACAACAATAACTGAATAGCTAGTCAAGTAAGTAAGTAACTTATTAAAATGTATAATTTATATATATAACAAACCTAATAATTAAAAAATATACAAAAAAGTAATAATTGTCTATATAACCATCCCCCTACTATTAAATAACATCACCATTCTTAAATTGTTTCCCCTTAACAAATTCCAACCCTTCACCACCATAAGAAGTCAAAGAACTAACTTCAACCACATCACCATTAGCAACAATTCCTCCGTGTTCCTTCACCCATCTAGTACCACGTTCAAGATAATGTTGTCTACAAGTAGTTGGAGTATCATTCTTAGCTCCATCAGCATTCTTCAATGGAGAAAATTCTTCCGATCTTTCAACTTCCATACATCCAAATTTTTCCAATTCAACCGATGGGAATACATCAAAGATAAATTGTTCTAATTTGATACCATTTGGTTCAGTAGGTTTATAGAATTGTTTAGTTTCTGGATTAATACTTGGGATCTTCTTTTTGGCAATATGGAATGGTAAGAATTCTTGTGATGATGTCCATTTAGGTATCATCTTAGTTAATAAATCAACTGAATAATAATGATTAACGATATTAGCAGCTCTTAAGAATAATTTATTTGGATCATTTGGTTCGGTTTTATTGGCTAATTCTGGTGAGATTTCACTATATTCAATAACACAAGGTTTTTTGATATCATCATCCAAAACAATTAATCCAACACTTTCATTAGCATCTCTTTTTCTAACTACTTTTGTAGCTAATTCAAATTGATTATCAATTGCAAATCCAAGGAATAATGGATCGGCAACTTTAACTAATGAATTATCAACACAATACATATGAATATGTTTGATGCCTTTATTAACGAAATCATCTATTATTCCATTAACTTGTAATGCTTTATATAATCCACCATTTCCATCTGGTGATTCACAATATTTATCTTTATCTTCTAATAAAATCTTAGATCCATCTAAATTAAAACATGGAATTTTACCTTGATCAAAGAAAACAACTTGTGTAGATTTCAATCCAAAGTAATTATTTTGTTTGAAAAATTTTTCAGTTGATGGTCTAGTTGGTCCACTTGTCATAATATACCAATTTATAATTGGAACTTCCGATAAACCAAACTTTTCTTTAGTTAAATTTTGAATTTTTAAAATCTTTTCACCTTGAATTTGAAATAATGATTTTGATGAAGGTAATTCAATATTAAAACACCCCTTTGGATCAGTTGAACCTAATCTAGTACCTTGACCACCAGCCATTAATAATACAGCAACTTCCCCCTTGGCAATAGCTTCAAAACCTAAATTTGACCATTTTGTTTTAGTTTCAGTATCTAAATCTAAAGTAGAAGCAGTTTGAGCTGGAGGTAATTGAGTTAATGATCTTGATGCAGAATTTGTTGAAGAAAATTTGATAGCTTTTTGAACAGTTGAAATTAATTTAGAAGGATTTTCAATTTTTGACAATTGTTTTAAGAATTCTTGTTGTTGTTCAATAGTTAAAGAATCATAAAATTCAAAAAGATGTTCTTGACCAGCAGTTTTAAATAAATCTATAATTGGAGATTCAGCAGGTATAGTCATTTTATTATTGTTGTTAATTTGTTGTGATATGCTTAAGGATGGAATATTGAAAATAAATAAGTGAATGGATGACAAAAAAATGAGGTAATATTAATCTTTAAAGGTATCCTTTAATATAAACTTGAGTGGGTTGGAATAAAATGAAAAATGAAAGTGAGTGTGAATTCGTATTATATTTATAAATTCAACGATTTTAAAGGGTTTGAAGAAATGTTCGTGGAATTAAAAATTGTTGTTCGATTAAAATTATTTTTGGTATAAATTTAATTAAAATTTGATTTTGTGTAAAAAATAATTTAATTAAATTACTATTTTTAAAACACACGAAATGAAAAACTTTTTTTCTATTTCCACTATATTGCGGTGTGTAATTTAAGGTTTGCGCCTAGTTTTTCACCCGGAGTATTCCTTCAAAAGCAATTCATTAGTCAAAAAAACCGTAGTCAGATCTGTCATGACTATTCCGTAAATGAATGGCTGTTAATTCTTTTTTTATTTGTTCTTAATATTTTATAAAACAGGCGGAGAAACAAATGACATCTGGTAAGGAGGTGTGTCAGTGGAGATTGTGTGATTAGTTCGATATCGATCCGTGTACTTATTCATAACCAAGCCGTTGTGTCTAGCTGTTTCTAAAAATAGCTTATACCTTCCTCACATTGTTAACTTGCTGTGTATTGTTTTTTGCTATGGGGTGGGACTGTATATAGACCATTACTGTTTTAGAATCAGGGGGTGGGCAGTGTGAATGTACACTTTTTAGTTTCATAGTTGTTTTGCAATATACAGTACCTGATACAATCATTTTCGTTATTGTGTTCAATAGCTGAAACATCATCATCCAATAAAACGATTCTCAACTGAAAATTTCACCTGTCAAAACGCGACACATAAATAGTAAAAACCCGTTTTGTGACATTCCCTGACTTCCAAATTTGGATTAAATCACTTTTGTTCTAACAATTGTGGCCTTTTGACTGGTAGTACTATATTATCCGTTTCTAAAAATAACACAAGAAGAAGAAATGTAATATCTCCTAGATAGCACGATTACAACCGATATCTTATCCCCTGTAACGGTCCTAAATCAAGGGGCTTTTTAACTTTTAAAATTAAGGTCCATTAGGGCAAATGTAGTTGCAAAGTAGTACTTCTGTCTATTTGATGAACTCCATTTCACCGAATTCGTTCAACGGCTGTCTATAAATGGAACACTTAAACTTGGAATCATCCTATTTTTCTTGGTATGAAAATGACCTATTCCTTTATTTCCTTCTCTGGTTGCTAAAAATTTGACAAAAATTTAGCAGATTTTCAACGTAAATTGACTGACCTAATATAAATCTGAAAACTTCCTTAAAATTGCCTTTTAAAATGCCAGCATCACCTTTACCGATACTGAGAATAGATTGTAATAATTACATTGGAATACACAATTTTTGGGTTAGCTTTTAGTTGTGTAAGTCCTTCATGTCCAAGGGTTTGACAACTTCATTTTTTTTGCAACACAATTTGATTGTTCTTAATTCAAGCTATTGAATAAACTGGGATACCAAAAACCAGAGTAAACGGATGAATGAAGCAGCAGATGAACTGATTGACTGCTTATCAGATAGAAATTTAATAAGATTACTCCTTTTGAAGTAGTATAAATAACTACTACCAGCCTTCTTTACAAACAAATCTTTTTTGGCAACCATCAAACAAATCAACAGAGAAATTGAATAACACTCCAATTTTGGTGAACATAACTATGTGAATACTTGAACAACTGAATATGATTTGAATCCTTTTGTTTTATCAACTTGAAGGCTTTCTCTTTGTTTAGCTGATTGACCTATTAATAGATCATTTGAATCTTTGAGGTTCTCACATTTCTTGGATTCTCTGAACGGCGATTAACTGGCTCTGATTCACTTGAACGTTAGTATCTTTTGTTTACTTACATTACCAATTAATATCCAACTAATTGTTAGAAGGAATTTGGATGATTTAAAATGAAATCATCTAATTCAGCTAAAGAGTAACAAAGTGAACAATAAAACAATATAAAAAGATTATTTTATTTAATCAACAATCAAACAATGAAAAATATTAAAATTATTTTATTATACTAAAAAATTATTTGCAGCAATAATTAATTAGCTGCAAAACTCACACACACACAGAAGAAAGAGCTTAACGAAAGAATACTAACAACTAAACAAGACACTCTCATATAAGATCAACCTATTAAACATAATTAATAGCTAAGATACCAACAATGATTGATAACAAAACACTTGGAACAAATAACTTATCACCAGCACTTGAATTACCCGATCCACTACCACCACTACCTCCACTACCACCATTTGAATCATCATCACTATCAACTTCATCAGAACTAAATGCTTCTGATTTTTGAGCTGCACATTCATAATTATGACCTTGAATATCTCCTCTATCATGTAATTCATCAAATGCATCACAATTAAAATCTTCATCAGTTGAAGTCATCATGAAATCTCCATCGACTCTTTCTAAACTTGGCATTTCTAAAGTTTCAAATACACCAGTAATACTAACTGCACCTCTAACTCTTCTTAATGAAGTAAATGTATTATTCATATCTTCTAAAGCAGTATTATTAAACATTTTAAATTCACCAGAAATTTCAGTTAAATTATTAACGGATAAATCAGTTAAATCATCATTAGCAAAGATTTGTAATGATGTACCAACATTAGTTAAAGAATCTAAATCTAATGATTCAAAAGTATTAAAACTTAAACTTAATGAACCATTAACATTAGTCAAATTCTTAAGACTAACACCAGCAACATCTTGAATTGTTAAATTAGCAGCCCAAATTAATTCATCCATTTCAACTATAGCATTATCATGATTAAATGATAAAATCAAATTTTCAGTAACTGTCTTTAAATTACCAAAATTTAATCTTGTAATATTCTTATTATTATTAATATTCATATTATGAATATTTTCAAATCCATTAAAACCATTTATATCACTTAAAGCAGTATCTGACAAAACAACTTTTTCAATACTATACATTTCAGAATTTAAACCCAAAACTTCCAAAGAAGGTAAACTAACCAATTGTAAATCCTTAGAAATATTCAAGGCAGGTAATTGAACATTCACCAATCTAGTCATATTCTGCATCTTCAAAGCACCAGTAATATTAGCCAACAGTAAGAAATTAACATTCAAAATCGTGGGGGAGTTAATCACAGTTAAACTACCCTCTAATTGTCTAATACCTGGTAAATCAAGTATTTCAATCTCAGAACCACTAATTGTAATATCACCATCTAATGTAGCACATGAGTTGATTTCTTGAACTCCGGTGGATTGAGTAATGGTGGTTCTACTGAATGAACATGGGTTTCTGTTGGAGGTGGCAGTGGTACTGCTGGATTCATCGTCGTCGTCGGCATGGACGAGGGATAAGGAGGTTATAAGTCCAATAAGTAATGGAGCTAATTTCATTATGGATAAAGCTAACAGGAAGACAATAAAAAGAAAAACTAATTAAAAAAGAAGAAACAATGGTAAAGAAAGAAAATAAATAAAAACTGGGAATTCGTTTATAAAATTTGTTGTTGTTGTCGTTAGTCGCTAAGATGAATCAGAAAATGAAAAATAAGGGAGGAAGTGGAAGTGGGAAGAAAATATTTGAAGAAAATCGTATAAATGTAGAAAAGCTTAACTTTTTCTTTCTTTCTTTCTTCTCCACTATGGCCTATTAACTTTACTTCAGTTTAAAAAAAAGGAAATTCATACAAATATGATCTAATTATAATTTATTTTTAGACCAAACACCAAAACAATAGAATTTTTCATTCGCTTAACATTGAAAAAATAAAATATTTTTTGTCTCATTTTTTTCAAAAATATCCCACCACAATTGCAATTTCTACACCTACCCACATGTTATACAAACAAACTATAAATAATAATTGGCATATCATAAAAATCCACCATCCCAATTCCACGGATTTGAAAAAAATTTGTATACCAATACATTTTAGTTTTACCATTTTTTTTGAGCCCCGGGCTTATTTGGATCACTGCCAAAAGGTTTTTTTGAAAGGGGTACTATGCTGGCTGGATTAAAATCAAAACAACTTCCAAGAATTTCTACCGAATTCTCGAGTTGCATTTTTATTTTCACTCATTCTCTCTTTTGCTCGTTCTTCTGAATCGTTTATATACGGTATGTGTGTTTCATAGAATATACACATTCCAGAACCTGGTTTACTAATCAAAAGAACACACCCAAGCCCAATGCCGTTTTCACAAAACGGTTAATCTTAGACAGATTATTCTCCTCAGAAAAGAAGAAAAAGAGGGAATATTGAAATAGCTCCGCTTTCAATCATCTGGTTTAAATTTAGAAAATTAAGGTTTTTTGCATTTAAGTTTAAAAAATCAACAAAATCATTGTATTAAACTTTTTCACCGCGATGGATGTATGTTTTCACCCAAGCTCTTCTCATGTCTAGATCAAAGACAAACTCCAGTCATCACAAATCTCGTAACCAAACCAGAATTGGATTGGAAGTATGGCTATGTTGTGCCATGCCAATACTTTTCGAAGCAGTTTTATTTTATGCGCTTGGATGTTGTTCTTGGTTGATCCATGTATTTAAAGCTAAGAAAAATTCCAAAATACCCAGGAATCAAGAATGGATCATAAAATGGAACGCTAATCTTCTCTCTGGATTGGAAATTTCGAACTTAGATTGTGAGCCCTGTTTGAAACCTGACTGGTCCCAAAGAACTGCAATGTAAATATGATTTCAAATCAATTGTCACTCCCTAGGAGCTGATACTTATTTTGATTTAGGTCTTGATTGTGCATATTGGTATGTCAGTCGACACGATGGCCTTGGGTTCTAGCTAACCAAAGATTTTTTACCAGTCCAAAATTTCCCATGTTATCCCTGAGAATGCCAGGTTCAAATTCATTCACATTGGGACCGTTTCTTAGATTGCATTTAACTATTTGTTTATCCCCTAACAGAGGTTACAAATTATGCTTGGTAGGATCTCTACTACCAAAAGTTAAGAGCTTCCAGACGACTGTAGCTCTGAGTAAATCCCATGAGTCTTGAAGCAAGAACTTACACTATTACACTTTTTTTGGTGCCTTGCTAGATACTACCATTCGTAGTAGTTTCTGATTGTAGAACATGAATGAGAAGAGGTAGGAATGTACCTGAAATCAAGATTTAAGTCAACACGAGCATTCTTGCCAACTGCCACGATTAGTTGTATTTCTAATCAGTTCCTTCGTGATAAAGATGCAGATGTTAAAACTTGATTTAAGGTTTATTCAAACTGTATTAAAGCTGTGAATGTATTCCACTATTACCTGTCTTAAAGAATACTTATCCATTGAATTTCTAACGAATTAAAGCAATATTTGATCAATCAACACGTATGCATTTGGTATGCAAGTAATTTAAAACACATTCCTTGTCATACCATATTATATTGCGATGCAGGGGCCTGGTTCATAGATCTGTTCTAGATCATTCCATTGACAAATTATGGCTGGATCGATTTTGGAATTTAGTCTAATTTAGTAGTGACATTGAACTTATGTTAAAAAGTTCAACCCTCTGTCCCTTCTTGTCTAACCATCTCGAAAAATGAATATGAATTTAATCATATTGGGAGATATTCATGATGGGTACATTTAGTAGCTAATCTATATTGAAGTATTAATGGAACTCTTGTTTTAGAACTTTCTTGTAGAACCGATACGAAAGTTAGTGAATTATATATTTCTAGTCAATCATATAGAATTGATGAGGAATGAATCAAACTTGAAGAAATACACTATAAGATTCAAATTCAACTTAGTCTTTATCAATTATATATGATTCAAATAGAAATAAATAACAGACTAGGCTTTCAAAATAGGCGCAGTTTTCTTTGATTTGATTGGCTAACCGACCCCTAGATTATTCTGAAAACATCCAGCTTATTCAATTTATCTTTGTGGTTGATTTATGAATGGTATTGATAAAGAAGAGAGTTGTTGAAATTTCATGTAGAAATAATGAGCAAAGTGTCATGAGGATTTATCGACTGATTTGTGAATGCATTTGGCTGCAAATATCTGTAAGACATTAAAACATAATAAATTCAAATATTTTTTATGCGCAGAAACCCACATTTATTTTTTGGTATTTCGACCAATAATAAAATAATCATCTTATTGAAAAAGTTTGCAAACATTACTTTTGATGATTAGTTTAGGAAATCAAGGTAATAGAAGCTGACCACATTTCTTACTAAGCTGGGAGGGATTCAAAATAAAATTATTAAGTGTGAATGTCTCTTCACGAACAAACTCCTGCAGCTAAAATGCTCGCTACCTCTAATTCTCCTATTCTAGAATCTTACCCCATGGTTCGATTTAAAACAATAACGCTTTGTTTTAGCCTTATATTTTCTCTTGCATTATATGAACAATTCAAAAGATACAGGGGGGAGGAAGTAACTCTTGTTTGAAGTTTGCAATGCTTATTGTTGTACTTGGAATTTAAACATCTCAAACAAAGACAAAGTTTATGTAAAAGACCTTTCTCGAAACAAATGAATCTTGTTACAAGTGTCAAACTGGAGAATGATCTGACAATACACACACATCTGTAATAGTAATACATTTTTCCTAATTGGGGTTGACATGGCGAAACAAAGAATATGAGGTGTATTGATTGATTACGTAGAGTGCCAAAAAAAAAAGAACGCGTCTGAATAAGATGTAATTAAATGCATATCTGATTTACAGTATTGAATATGGTTGGTCTCTTCATTAATAGAACCCATACTGTCATGTGATAAGACTATACTGTATATTACCAGAACATGGCTATGTCTTGTGCAACGGTAGATACAATATGGCTAAGAAATTTAATTGGCTATTCAGTTAAAAGATGAAATGAAATTTTGGTATTTCCTAAAATGGACAAATTAAAATAAAACAAAAATGTAAACAAACAATTTCTTCTGCTTTTTTAAATTTTGGTTGCCATTTTTTTTTTTACAACCAAAATATACGAATCTCTTCTTGTTATTTCACTTTACAACCATCATCTAGACATCTACATTTGTTTAAGACAAGGTGGACATAAGAGAAGAGAAGGCAAAAGAGGACAATGTCAGCAACAGTGAGGATAATTATTGATGAATCACAAGGATTAATTGAACGAGTTAGTCCATCAGCAACTCATCAAGATTTATTTAAACATGAAAATGAATCAGTAGATTTATTATTAAAAGAAATGAATTTAGATCCAAATTTAATAGCAACTGATGATACATCTTCTATATTCAATTCACCAACTAAACCTTTGAATTTCCCCAGAGTTAATTCAAAACCAATACTTTCTACTAAAGAGAACTCCAGTTCTGATACTTATGCCAGTGATGATGAACAACAACAACAGCAACAAGCAAATCAAGATCAATGCAAGAATTCGTTTGATCGAAATTTCGATTTTGATCATTCAATCGAGGTTCAGAAAACAATTGCTAATAATGATAGTGATGAATTTTTATTTCATACCCCAAAAACTTCAACGGTTAATTTATTAGAAAAGACTAAAAGTAATAACAGTTCTCATGATATTTATAGTCAATCTCCAAGTAAATCCATTATGAAAAAGTCAAATAGTCAATCACCTTCAAAATCGGTTGCATTTATGAATTCTTCACCTCAAATACATCAATATACTGATGATTCTGAAACTTCAAACATTGATCAGGAAGTACAACAGCAGGAACCAATTAATAATGAATGGAACCAAGTTGAACAACAAGAAGGCGAAAGTAGTGACAATTCAATCCCACCTACACCCCCACCACATAAATCTAATACATATGCCGAATTACTTAATGATCAACAAGTCAATGATAAATTAACTCAAATTCCTGATTTGAAATTAAAACAAAATGATTTTAATAAATTATCCCTTGATGAAAAATTAGATTTATATCTTTCAAAGCAAGATACCAGTATCAATAGTGATGTCGAATCTAAAGCATACAATTCAGATATGGACAATCATTTAAATCAATTGGAAGAAGCTGCTAAATTTAAAACTAATGACAATATAGCTGATTTATCCTTGTCCATACAAATCCCACAATCTGATAATATTGAAAATCCATTAGATTCATTAGCTCAAGTTAAATTACTTTCTCATTCAGGTTCATCACAATCTTCATTACAATCCTTAAGAGATGATAATCGAAAACTAGAATCTACCCGAGAGCAACCAACCAGCAATGCCGGACTTGCATTAAATGACGGAATAAAAGGGTTATCAGATGATCTTGTTGAATCACTACTCCCAGTGCCACATCCAACTGAAGTCATAACTAACTCTCCATCATTTGGAATCTCAGAACAGGATGATGATTCGTCATTTGATAAATCATACAATCATACTGAACAATCAATTATGGATTTATTGAATACTGGAGGATCATCTTGTCGTAGTTTGGCTAATGATGGAATTGAAGTTGAAGAACCTATTGAAACTGATTTACAAGAATCTGAGAACATTTCAGAAACTACTGAAAAGGTAGAAGGTCCGGTTCAAATTAAGCAAGAGGAAGAAGAAACTATACCAATTCAAGTCAAACAAGAAATGGAACCTATGGTCAAACAAGAACCTACCGATATTGAAATCAAACAAGAATCCAGAGCTCATGTATCAGAATTTAATGGACTTACCCCACAACAAGAAATAGAACAAATCTTGGCACAAAAGAAGTCCCAACAAGTTGAAGAATCAGACGAGTCAACGATATCACAAGAATCTACCAAGATGTCAATTAGATTCCATATGGACAGTGATTGGAAATTAGAAGATAGTCATGATGGAGATCGTGAAGATAATGATGAATCACAAATGGATATAACTGGAGGCAGTATTAAATCATCAGTACTTGAATTAGATGAGATTAAGACTTTGGAACCACCTAGAATTAATCAAGCTATTGAGGTAACGAATAGTCCAACTGGAGATATTTCGACAAATGAAACTGATGCCTTGGCAAATTCATCTAATATTGCCCCACCTGAAGAAATCACATTACCTATTGTTCAACCAACCACCCAAACCTCATTAATTGACGAAATGGTTAAATCTATTCAGAATGGAGTGAATGCAAAGTCATATGAAGATTTATTCTCAGCTGAGAATGATGAAGAAAAACCACCAGTTGATTTTATTTCCATTTGGCATACTCAAGAAAGGAAAAAGAGACATACTAGTTTACGATTAACTCAAAGTGCTGAAGAATTGAAAACTATCACCAATAATGCTCCTGTTGTAAATACCAATGACAATGCGTATATCAGTAACAGAATCAAACTTCCAAGTTATATGAAACCAACCAAGAAATTCAAAGAAGTTAACGTAATGTCAAGAAGAGTAGTTAGTCCAGGATATGAAGACTTATCCAATGTTTCCCATTTCTTGCCTGAATTATCTGATGATTCCGGATTTGAAAATATGAATTTCTATGCTACGAATATTGGAACCCGTTCACAAGATTTCTTAACCAATATCGACAATGATCCAAATATTCTCGAACCACCTCCTCAACAACCATCACAACCACTAATCAAGACTAATCGAGCAATTCGAACCGCTCAGAAATTAGCAGCATCCCAGAGTTTGAATCCAACCTCAATAACACCACCAACTACCCTAAAACCAAGACCACCTCCAATATCCACCACCAACCCATTCAGATCAAGATTCAGAGTCCCCACATTTGAAATCAAAAGAACTGGTTCTATATTATCACCAAAAGATCAATATTATCAAGAATTATATTCCGACATTTCCGGTATCGGAGCACCTTCACCTACAATCAAAGCACCAGGAATGAAGACATTACCAAGCATGGACAGGGACGATGTTAAGAAGATCTTAAGCACCAAAAGAGTGATCACCCAGGAAGAATACACCAAGGTGAAACTTGTGAATCAACCACTAGAACAAAGGAATTCGATCGTGGAGGAACCACCTGTGGGGAAGTTTGAGAATATTCTGAGGGTGGCTAGTATTTATGAAATGAATGACGATACGAGAGCCGATGAAGAAGAAGAAGGTGATGGCGAGATGCCTTATTTTGTTGATGAGTTGAAGAAATCGCCTATTCCCTTATTATCCCAAGAACAATTATTTCCGGAAAGGAGAGTAGATTCAGTAGTGGTGCATAAGAAGGAAGAAATGACTCCTTCTCCAGTAGTTTCGGAATTTGATAGCGATGTAACCATAGCTGCGAAACGTAATAATCCGTTCAGGGTGACTAAAATAAATACTCCTGAGATTGTTCAAGAAGCTAATACTTCAAGATCAATTTCGCCAACTAAGAAAGCTCCAATTAAGATTGGAACTCCTGTGAAATTGAAGAAACATAATGGGTTTGTTACTGGTATTGAGCTTGAGAAAACTTTTAGTAGAACTGGAAGTGATTTTAATGGTGATGAACTCATAAATGGAAAATTAAGAAATAATCAATCCAAAGTCAACCAAGCCAATGATCTGCTAGTAGCAGCACCACCTGCACCACATCAACCATCTGCAATCAGTGATAATAGTGGTGTTACCGCTGTTACTGAAACTGAACCAAATGTCGACTTGACCAAGATTGCATCCACCGAACCTAGATCCGCCCCACCTCCACCACCACTCGAAAGAGGAAGATTATTCTTCAGGTTAGTAGGAGTGAAGAATATCAATTTACCCGATCTAACTTCCACTCAAATAAATGCCACATTTTCAATCATATTAGATAATGGAGTTCATTGTATCCAAACCCCAGAATATGGATTAAATTCCACCCAAGTCTCAATCGGAAAAGAATTCGAATTAATCGTCGGAGGATCCTCATTAGAATTCATAATCACCATGAAATCAAACTATGAACCCAAACCAAGAACAAAACTAGTTGAAGTCACCGAACAAAAACTCCTCAAACCCAAGAAGAGATTATCTCGTCTCTTTGGCACCAAAGAACTCGTCACTACCACCAAAGTCGTCCCACAAGAAGTTCGAGACCCTTGGAGAAATAAATTCGCCCCCGATGGGTCATTTGCAAGGTGTTATATCGATTTATCTCAATATGAACCAAAAATCACCGGTCGGGCACAATATTTTGATTTGAATTGTTTTAATGAATGGGAAACCTCGGTGGATTCGAAATATCCCGACAAAACCTTTAAAGTGAAACCATACCGTATTGCACAATTAGAAGTTGAGATGTTGTTTATTCCAAGAACTGAAAGGATGGAAGTCTTGCCTATGTCGATCAAAACCGCTTATGAGAGTGTGAATGAACTAAAAGTGGAATTGAATACTGAGTATGAAGGGTTTTTGTATCAAGAAGGAGGAGATTGTGAGATTTGGAAAAGACGGTGGTTTAGATTACAGAATGGAACTGAATTGATTGCGCATAGTGAATATTCAAGAAAGACTAGGGCCAAAATTAATTTGAATAAGATTGTCGATGTTATTTATGTAGATAAAGAGAATATGAATGATGGGGGTTCAAAGAAGAATTATCGTGATTTTAGTGATGTTTTGTTATTGGATCATGCGTTTAAGATTGTGTTTGCCAATGGAGAGATTATTGATTTTGGTGCTCCTAATAAGGAAGAAAAGAGGAATTGGGTTGAGATTTTGGAACTGATTGTGTATAGAAATTATTTCCGGAGACAGCCTTGGGTCCAATTGATGGTGGAAGCTAATGGTGTCAAGAAGAGTATGGTTTAATGAAACGATATGTTTTTATTATTATTATTTGTTAGTTTATGTAGACGTTTTTGTATTTAATGTTATATTACGATATTACTGACGTGACTACATCTGTAAGAGCTCTGCTTCTGACATAATTCGTATATATATTCCCCAAGCTAACTAACTACTCTAAGAAATCTTTATTTAAATAAATTTCCATTTCCAAATCAGGTTGAAATTCAGTATATAAAGTTTCAGGATCCCCATCATGATATTCACAATACTTTGCCTCTTCATCCCCAATAATCTTCAACTCTTCACCCGGTCTCAATGCAGCCTGAGCAACCAACTGAACCTGACAACTCTTCTCCAACAATGAAAACAAATATGCCGCCTCATCAACAGTATTCCCCACGGTCAACAATCCATGATTTTGCATAATAACCCCTTTCCCAGTCTCACCAATCGCTGCCGCAATCTTCACCCCTTCTTCAGCTTCCAAAGCAACCCCGCCAAAATCAGTATACACATCATGACTATTGTAAAAAGTACACACATCCTGATTAATCATATCCAACTTCCTGCCCATGGCTGCCCAGGCTTTTCCATAAGTCGAATGACAATGACAAGCAGCATTCACATCTGGTCTAGCTTTATGAATCGCCGAATGAATAGCAAACCCCGCCGCATTGATCGCAACCTGATTCCCATCAGGCAAGACATTCCCCTCTTCATCGACATGTACCAAATCACTAGCTTTGATCAATCCGAAATGTTTCCCCAATGGGTTGATCCAGAATGTGGTAGGGTCGACAGGATCACGAATGGAGATGTGACCGGCAGTACCTTCGGTGTATCCTTTGCGGGCGAAGACTCGGAAAGCGCCGGCCATGTGTTGGAGGGCCCATTTACGTTCTTCGTGTTTGTTGGTGAATTGGGGGAGTTGATAGGGGTGTTGGCCACCTTTTGCGATGTTGTGAGAACCACGGGAGCCCATTTGATATCCCCTGGATGTAGAGGTGGCTGAGATTGTCGTTGTTGGAGCCGTTTCTGTTGTTGTGAGTGTTGGTGGTGTCATTATTGGATAGTGGAAGAAGTGGAAAGTAGTGGAAAGAGATGGGATATTAGAGATATGAAGGTATATTTATATTAGAAGAAGATGGCATTCCAAATTAGGAAGTATGCGATAAGGAAAAAAAAAACTGGCACAATCGTAAATGGAAGTGCAATGCGACCCATTTGGGAAAATGCGACATGTCGCTTATGTGACCTAATTAGGTTTAGTATGAAGTAGTATGAACCTAACAAAGTTTGGCGATATCCTATAAGGATAAAGAATGCGGAATGTATGAAAAGGGGAAGAGCAACATACATCTTATAGTACAATGCCATTTACATGCTAAAGGAGGAGAATTAGTATTTGGGGTATTCCAATATCATTTCTTGCTTACAAATCACTCTGCCCGGGGTGGGTTCGGTGATTGGCGAATCTTATGGGCCCAATTGACCACTTGGAATGGAGGTAAAGAACTGGCCGAGTTCGTCAACGGAAGGATGTCAGCATACATATATTCATAATTTTTAATTAGTTGAGCCACTTTTCGCAGTCAAAGCCCGTGACATAAACGGCATCAACCTGACAAGATTGTCATCAAATTTAGACAATGGTTCACAGTGATGAGAGAACAATGAATGCTATTTGTAGTTCATCGTTTTCTTTGATAAGCTAAATTTGAAGACTGCCCGGGGAGGTGAGTCTACCAGAGACCGAGCTCGAAGGATAATATCAAGATTGATGTCGTTGGTCCAAAAGCTACTTCTCCTGAAAGCTTCAGCTCTTAGATCGACCCCACTCCTTGAACAAAGCTATGTCAAACTTCTTTCGGATAATGCCGACTCCGGGTTATTCTTGGTTCACATGCATATATGTCACGTATTAACAAATTCTTAGGTTCCCTTTGGCTTATTCACCGGTGAACTAATTGATTGTGTAAATAAAAGAAAAACAACGAAATCTCCAGATCTGATAGCCAATCGAAGTTTGTGACTCTGATTTAATGAGAGATAAATTTCTATCGCTTCATTTTAGTGCAAAATTTTTGCAATTTTATAAATTACTTACTTTGGTTATGAACTTATACCTCTTAACAGATCAACCAATCAATTAAGTGAATTAAGAAATTCAAAATATTTTTTATGGGCAAATACTAGGACAATGACAGAGGCATAGAATTATCATTATCAAACAGGCATATGACGATCATCTTCTTTGTTTATAGTCAATTATACCGAAATTATACCGAATTATAAGTCGTTTATTAAATTCTCCGGGGCGTGCTAAGCGCATATTGTATTATCAGTTTGTTGAGATTATTGAATAATACACATTGGAAGGTATAACCGAAGATATGCGTAAAAGCTTATTCTAATAAATATTTTATAATTCGTTAATGTGGTGTTCTAGAAAGAACTAAGGAAGAACCGGAGAAGAAGAAGAAGAAGAAGAAGAAGAAGAAAAAGAAGAAGAAGTGGAACGTGTAAGTCATATAAGTTATTCTAGAAATATAACATATGATCTATAAAATAATTAATTATTTAATGAAATAATTGATGAAAATATTATGAGATTTACAATTAATTATATAGAGTAATTAATTTAATAGAGAGAGGAGAATGAATGAACGTGATGATTAAGTAGTTACAAAACCTTAATCTTCTAACCAAGTAAGAATACGAGAAGAATGTCATTTCTGAAAGTATAATTACATCATTAACATCATAATCTCTTTAAAATAAAAGTCATTTACTAAGATTTGGTTAATCAATAATTTATTACTAATCTTTAAAAGAAACTCATATTGGTTATTTTATAACTTTCGGTTTTTCCTCCTCCTATTAGTTTTAAGAGAAAAAAGTCACTATTGACAAGTGACATGTTTAGATTGCTTGATAAATAATAATGACTTTGTACACTAAAAGCGATAGAAAATATTATTATCACGTTTTTGTGAATTGACTTCTATTGTTATTCAATGTGTCTGATTGATTGTCCATTGTCATGGGGATTTAAGGGATTCTCCTTTTCATTCAACTTCGTCTTCGTCTTCTTTTTCTTCCTTCCTTTCATTCATTCTATCTATCTTTCTTTATATAATTAACAAAAGGGAAATCTTATAATAAGAGAAGATACAGAAGAATTTCAACATCTGATTTCATTTACTTAAAACCATAAATCTTAAATCTTAAATTAAATATTTTTTCTGTGATTTTTTTCCTTTACGTTGAAAGAATAAATTATCAAGAAATAATAAACTATGACTGATATAATTAATACTAATACTACCAACACTGGTAATACTAATACCCTATCCAAAAAGAGAGTTAGAAGATTACCACCAGATAAAAGACAAAAAGTATCAACTGCATGTGACTCTTGTAAAAAGAGAAAATTTAAATGTTCCGGGGAAAATCCATGTCAATTATGTACCAAGAAAGGTTTACCATGCAGTTATACCATTATTGACAAAAGATCACTTAAGAGTGAACGTATGGCTCAATTAAAACAACAACAAAGAGACCAACATCATCACCATGCAAATCCATTAGATTTCAGTAGAACTGAAGATGATCAATATTCTCAATCACTGGTATCCCCTAATTCAGTTGTTTCTTCCCAAATTAGTCCTCCATTTAGAGGTCCAGGTTCAATTACTCCTTCCTTACAAGACCCCCAACAACAACAGCAACAACAACAACCACAGCAACCTCAACAATATCAAATGGCTTATAACGTTCCTGCTTATCCACCACCTGTTGGGGGTCAAAGTTATCCTCCACATTCTTACCAGCCACAGCAACAACAGCAACATGTGCCACCTGCACCTCCGCCTGCGCCACATCATCACCAACAGCAACAACAACAATATGGACAACAGCCACCACCGTTCCCATACCCTAACCAATACCCACCACCACATCAGCAAGCACCGTATCAATCGGGCCCACCACCTCCACCACCTCCAATGGGAATGCCTCACGGGTATGATTATAGAAATCAACAACAACAACCCGGTTTACCTCCTCCCCGTGCTGGTAGTTTGCAACCAATGAATCCTCACTATGCCCAACCAGGCATGCCACACCCGCCACCACCCCAACAACAACATGCCAGTGCTAGTTCTATTGGACATCAACTCCCACCTCCTCCACCATCAGGATTCTCACCACAACTGTATACCAGTGTATCTAGCATGCACGCAACCCCTAGTTCAACATTACTCCCACCTGGTGAAACCAAACAACATGGAATCCTTACTCCTGAAACCACGCCTAATGATTCACTGACTAGTCCAAATCATTATATCCCAAAATCACTCCAACCATTGCTTTCATTCCCCATAGTTGCAAACCCCGTCGAAACTGATACTCAAGAAAACGACGACGAAGAAGAGGAAGAGAGTAGTAGCGGTAGTGGGGATGATAATGCTACCATCAAGAAAGAAAAAGATTCGAAATCAGGCGTGTCTAACCAAATGGGTAGATCAGTTATTTTATTAAATGACAAATCTGGTACGTTTCGATATATGGGAGAAACCAGTCCCCTTTCACTCCTTTATGAGGCCAGAAATATATTTGTTCAATATGTAGGCACCACCAAATTAACCGAAGATCTTCGTGGTTGTCCCGTGATTGATAAACCCCTCCCAATAAAATCCCACATTTCCGTCCAATTACCCAGTGTTGAACAACGAGATATATATGTGGATGAATTTAGCAGAAACATAAATGATACTTTTTATATTTTTGACATGAAGAAATTCAGGATTGAGATTGTGGATGCTGTATATCAAGACCCTATGAATGAGAAGAATAAAATCATGATGATATTGTTATATTTCGTCCTAGCTATCGGGGCGACCTATTCTGATTTCGCTCAGGGGAAACCGGCTGCCATAACGGGTGCGGCATATTTCGAAAGTGGATTGAATTTATTGAGGGATGTGGTTGAGGATTCGGAAATGTGGGTGGTAATTGCTCATTATTTGCAATTTCATTATTATCAGGCGATATTGAAGAAGAGTACGGCTTGGATTCATTTGAATTTGGCGATTAAATATGCTCAATCATTGGGATTACATCGAAGTTTTGTAAATGAACAATTTTCAAAAATGTCGGAAGAGACTGAATATAGGAAACGGTTATTTAGGAGTTTGTATACTTCTGATAGAATTTCACTGACTTTTATTGGAAGACCATTGACTATAAATGATTATGATTGGGATGATCCTTGTCGTATGGTGAATCCGAACCCAAGTATGGAATTGTTTCCAACTTCTAGAATGGATTTTGATTATAATGCAAGGTGTCAAATTGAATTAAGTAAAATATGTACCATGATTGGGAAAATCGTTAGTAATTTCTATCGTGACAGAATTATTGATCTTAATCGTACCAAGAAACTAATTATTGATTTGAGATTATGGTCCAAGAATCTTGATCCTCAATTATCGTTAGATAATATATTAAAACCAGATGATATACCGAATAATACCCATGGAGAAAATACTCAAATCTTATTAATGACTCATTTATTACAATTATATTCAATCATGTTATTAAGTCGTCCATTCTTTATGTATAATGCAGTCACACTTATAAATTCCGATTTAGCAAAATCAAAAATCCAAGATGAAAAACTCACACAAGAATTCTGTCATGCTGCTACAAAATCATCAATCCTTGCTGTGAAATTAATGAATCATTATATGAATACCGCATTTAAACAAACTAAACGAATGGAATGTTATATTATCATAACTTGTTGTTTCTATTCTTCAATTGTCATCGGTGTAACAATCTTAAGTGGAGGCTTTGAACAAGAAGGATATACCGAAAATGATTTGGTAGATTTGTTACGTAATACCGAATATATCTTAAATCATTATTCAAAATGCAACAAAGGTGCAGAAAGGTATGCAGAAATAACTCATGATATGATAAATGCATTAGTCAATCGTCACAACAAGCCTAAATTAGAAGACTCCAGAGAGGATAGTATTATGCCCAAGAGTGATTCGGATGAAGATATTGATTATCGATTATTAAATGATTTTAATTTCTTGGATGATCCTAATGATAATTTACAAAGCTTGATTGAATTTCAACAATTCTTTGTCGCTCAAGATATTGCAAGTACTCTGTCGGGTGGTAGTGGTAGTGGTGATGGAACAAGTATGCCATATGATTATGGGAATTATGAATTGTTTTTCGGTGATAAGTATTAGTTAGTTAACGTGTGTTTTTAGTTCTTCCTTTTTAATGTGTTTTTTACGTTTTGTTTGTTCTTCTGTTTTAGTAATGTCTTACTAGTTAGTTATAGTTTTATAATATATTTATTGACCACAGTAAGTTCAACTTTATAAAGTTCACTAAATTGATTCCTTTGGGCCAAGAGCTACCATGTGGAATGAATAATTTATCGAGCTACCATGTGTTTGATCCGCGGGTGAAAAAAAATTAAAAAATAATTTTGAATCCCAGGGCCCACAGTTCCCTCTTTCCTGATTTGGAAAAACTCCTTATAGACAGTTTATTCTTTCTCTAAAGGTAAGAAGCCTTCTTCATATTCAGCAAAGATGAAAGTCTTGTGGTTGTATTTCATTGCACAATTCCTCCACTTCACAACCGCATCCCCCGGTGACGACCTATACGCATTCACCGATTGTATCTATCAATGCACCCAACTCACTTGCAAGAACAATCCATACCACATATTCCAAGAAGAACATCATGAAATACTCTCCAAGAACAAAAACTACGAATTCAAATATTACAATTCTAATTGGAGATTCGATCGCATGCCCCTTCCGCTCCATCTTCGCCTATTAGGGTGGAATTGTGATCTGAATTGTGATTATCAATGTCAAAGAATCATCACGGCGGAACGCAAAAGTCGAAATGAAGAGATTTATCAATTTCATGGAAAATGGCCATTTTGGCGAGTATTGGGCATTCAAGAATTCTTTAGCGTTTTAATGTCATTGGGAAATCTATCGGCGACATATCTTGGGTTTAAGAAATTGGTGAGAATAATTAAACTGGATAATGTTCCCAGGGGATTGAAATATCAATACGTGAATGTGATGATTTTGGCGGTGGTGACGATGTTTGCCTGGTTGTTTTCAACAATATTTCATATTCGTGATTATCCAATCACGGAACATCTTGATTATTATTTCGCGGGTTTAACTGTTCTTTCTGGATTTCATGCCTTGGGTGCCAGATTGTTTAGATTGTATCGCCCAGATCGGAAATTTGCCAGGTGGGGGTTTAGTATATGTTGTATCGGGATGTATGCATATCATGTTAGGAGATTATATACCGATTGGTCATACACGTATAACATGAGGGCTAATATTGTGGTTGGAATTGCTCAGAATGTATTTTATGGATTATTGTGTTATGATTTATATTCGAAATATTATAATCTTGAACAAGCTAACAATCTGGTGAATTTGAATCATTTGAATTATATAAATTTCAAAAGATTAATCTTACCTAGTTTTTATTCCACAAGTGCTAAGCTTTATTCATTATATCCTTTGTTATTATGTATGATTGTTATATTAGGTATGTCGTTTGAAGTGTTTGATTTCCCACCGTTTTTCTTTGATTTGATAGATGCTCATAGTTTATGGCATTTGGTTACAATATTCCCGACATATATGGGATGGCATGATTGGATGATTTGGGATATTAATGAGAATGTATGGAGTGAAATTGTAGAATTAGAAAAGAAGAAGAAGGAATAGATTTGTTTATATATTTGTTTATTATGTATTTAGTTAATATCTATGTATTACTTACTCATCGTCATCATCTTCTTGAGGTGGGACATATGCAGGTGGTTTGAAATATTCTTGATCTTCTTCAACCATCGTCTTAAAATGATCCTTATCATCAACATATTGATACAAATATTCCAATTCCAAATCATGTACCTGTCTACCCAACATAACCAACGAATGCAAAGGTTCTCCAGAATCATACTCACTTAATTCCTGTAATGTCCCAGCTTTAAATGCTTGTTTTGGTGACCCCAATCTCGAAATAGCCACACACGGAGTATTTGGAGTATACGCCTTCTCTTGTCTCACCTCCTCAATCTCCAACAATTGTTGACAAGCAGTCGCGATATCCATATATCTAGGCGGTTCATAAATCAACCTCCCCCTAGCCATATTCTCAATACTTTGTTCTTTCACCTTAATATCCAATAATAACAAAGTATGTAATCCGATTCTTCTATTTTCCATCACCTTATTATAAAAACTATCAGGTTTCCAGGTCTCAGTAAAGAAAACCAAACTAACAGTCTGACCAAAATTATACAATTGTAACCCACAAGCACCCACCGCATTCATCACACTCGCATTATGAATACATTCAACTTGAATCCCTAATTCACGGGCACGTAAGATAAGATCCGTATGAGTGGTAGCCCCAAATGGATCTCCGACCACTAAGAAAGCAATATCATCCACATCCGCCCCCGCTAAGATTTCATCAGCACCTTGTTCGACTAATTCTCGATCGGCTAAGATGATTGGTTTTTGGTAGAATTTCTCAAGACTGGGTTGGTCGGCAGCCATGAGGATGGAGGTGTAGGCTTCGAGATAGACTCGTTTACAATTTTGGATGGTTTGAAGACCGCGGACTGTTATGTCTGTTTCGTAGGATAATCCTAATCCAATTAAGTAAAGCATGGTAGTGGTACTGTTGGATTGAAGATGTGTATCAATTAGAGATTTTGAAATTTTTCATCTTTTTATTTTTATTTTTTTCAGCGCTTCCATATTTAGCCAAATAGATTGAGATGCGATGAGCGAAAGGGTCTCGTTCTTTCGTTAGCAGATAGATAGACAGATAGACAGATAGAACGACAGATAGACAGACACACAAATAGACTAACAATGAATTCAGAAACTAACAGAAGAAAGAAAAGCGGGCTTTCTTTCCAACTGGATTTAATTCGATATCAAGAATTACTTAAATGTAATCTAGAACAAGATATACCACCAAGAAGAGGTGAAAGAGGAGCAAGAGGAACCAGAAGAACATCAACAAGAACAAACCAGGAAGTACCAGTGCTGTACAATCTACCTATTCGAAACACCCGATCCAAGAAGAGATTATTAGAACAAATGAAACAACAACAAGAAGAAAGGTCAAAAAGGAATAAACGACAGAAACGACCTACACCGATAGAACCACTTCCAACACTATCACGACCAAAGTATATCCCATCCACCTCATCCACAATCACACTCAAGAAACCAATCTACAAATCGCAAACTACAGTCGGAGCACCTCCAGCAATCTCCAAAGAAACAAAAACCTCATTTGAAACCAAAGTTTTATTAGACCATACCTATCCAGAATTAATAAACCTAATTAAAACCAACATGTCATTAAAAAACCCCGAATTGAATACTATTGATATTTCATTACATCATAAATTATTCCCCAAGAATCTTGCCCAAGAAACTTCTCGATTTGAAATCACCCCGGAGTATTATAATAATGAAAATGAGAATCTGTTGTTGAGTATGACAAAGATGAATAATTTTAGTAATGATATTGATATGTTTTTTAAATCATTAAATGAGGAGGAGGCGGGTGAAGATAAGAAAGGGTTCATACCGTTAGTTTAGATATCACATAGATGATCAATAATATGAATCAACAATGAATCAGGTTGAGGATTTGATTTAAGGATTAATGATTTAACTTTTGTTTCTAATTGTTTGATTAAACCAAATGTATATTTCAAAGACCCCGATTCTGTTTGCATATATCTTATACATTGTTCAATCAATTCCGATTGACCTAATCTTTCTTCAGCAGTTGGGAATTCATATAAGATCTTATGAACTGGTGAAGAAGAATCAGTTGTTCGAAGACAATGCAAAATAGGTAATGACAATTTCCCTTCTATCAAATCCTCCCCCGCAATACCTTTCATTGCGGAATATTTAGTATCGATTAAATTCAAATAATCATCTCTAATCTGATATATAATCCCCAATAAATTCGCCACCGGTATCAAATCATCAAACCCGTCCCCATCTCCCTCTTTCCTATCAGGAGAAAACAATGCTAACAACTTAATACTCAATCTAAACAATCCCCCAGTCTTATCCTTAACCATCTCCAAATATTCCTCCACACTAGGCAACGTCTCCATCTTCCTCAAATAATCTCGCCAATATATATCCAACCCCTGTCCATGATGTAAATTCAACATCTCATCAATCAAAATCTTCGAAATCTCCAACCTCAACTTCTCCCCATCCACTTCCTCCCCAGCCAATTTCGGTAATTCATTCTGAGTCCGTTGTAACGCAATAAAATACATCAAATTCCCACAATTAATCGTTAACGGCACCCCAAATTTCGTATGTGCAGCCGGCATACCACGTCTATACATCGACGAATCCTCAATATCATCAATCAACAACGAACTATTATGGAAAATCAGGATGATGTCTCCAATCCCGGATAATAATGCCTGATTGGTGATGTGGTAGTAGAGTTGGTTGAAGGCTTGGATGAAGCGGGTGCGGACGTTGTTGTTATTGCCGGGGATGGAGGAGAGGTAGGTGTATGGTTGGGTTATTAGCTCGTTACTTGGATGAGTGTCTATTGGGTCTATTATTTTGTCTATATCGATGTTCATGATGGTTTTGTTGATCTTCTAGTTGATTCAACGATTATTGGTTGTGTTACTTGATCTGGAAGAATTTTATTTTTTTTTGCCGCAGTTTCGATTTTACAGGTTATGACGGAATTAAAAATAAAGTTAACACCGTAGCAAATATCGATCACCAACTCTCTTTACCAAAGCAAGTAAACAAGCAGAGGATGGAAGTATTTTGGACAGGATTACCACCAGTAACAAAAGGTTGGTCATTAGCAATCGCCACCACGGCCACATTAATCTCCCTCAAACGAGTCAAATTAGTCACATTATTATTCGTACCTGATAAAGTATTCACCAATCATCAAATATGGCGATTATTAACATCATTCTGTACATTCGATGAACTATCAGTCAACCTATTCATGGAATATTGGTTCGTCAGTAATACCTGTCGACGAGTCGAAGAAGATTTCCAAACCAATTGGTCCTTACTCCCCGACTACATCACCTCGTCGGACTATTCCCCCAACAATCAATCCGGTAACAACCCAATTCATAAACAATTAATCACTCGATATATCGAAAGAAACAAATCAATAGATTTCTTATATTATCTTCTCCAGATCTCCCTATCAATAATCGCAATGGCAAGTATAAGTCATTATAAACTCAACATCCCCATCCTCGACCTCGGAAAAGCATTATGTAATGTCCTAATCTATATCGATTCCAAAAACAACCCCAATCGAGTCGTCAACATCTTCGGATTCTTCACAATCCAGAATTCCTATTTCCCCTCGGTTTGCGCGATTTTACATATCGCCTTAACCGGGTTTAATTTTGATTTCAGTTGGACCATCATGAAGATTGTGCTATTTCCCTTAGTCTGGTTTTATGTGGTTTCATATGGGATTGGACATGTTTGGTGGATGATGAGGGAATTGGTGGTGGATAGGGTACATTTTGATAAGAATGAGGAAAGGAGGATCTTGAGGGCGGAAACGATGAAGATGTTTGGGGTTAGGAAGGTGGATGTTGTGAGGGGGGTTTTGAGGTTGGTGCTTTTGCCTCCTTGGTATTATACGACTTTGGCATGGATTAATATGCATCCATGATGAGTAATAGTGTATAGAGATTTATCTTGTATAAATATGTAGAATTCTATTTAATGGGTCTTACTCAAAGTTCAATTGTAGATATGTTTGTAATGCCCGGGTCACGGTTTAACTTGATTAAACTTACTGCCAAGCTACCAGCACTAATGAAAGTCTCTCGGACAAGGACACTTCCAACAATTATAGCAAACCGTCTTATGTGGTAAATCATTATATTCTTGGTGCAGTGAGTAAGAGTACAATCCAATTAATACAACGGTTCGACAAGTAAGGCATGCACGATAACTGATCCCAAAGTTAAGTTCATTCTACAAATTAATTATAGAAACAGAAGATTTGTGTCCCAAACACCCCATGCAGTCAGATGAACCTTCTGAGATAATAACCGTGGCATGAGACACGATTCAAAAAACGACTGGAATAGAGGTTAAGCCTAACCAGTTGACTAGTGAATCATTAACCATGTGGCCAAAGCATTCTTGGTTTTCCGAATTGAAATAATAGGTTCACCGCCAGAAAGTATACAGTGTACTTCATTTGGGTCCTCTGGATTACAGGCGAATCATCCGGTTATTTAAGACCCTCCTCGAATATCTCAATCTTAGATTAAAGAAAGAGGTTCTGGAAATATACTCATCACCGGGTTAAAAATACATGTAATATTAATTCAAAGAATCGAGTGAAGACGTGTATCAATAAAATGGGAGATTCGATTTCTATATGGAACCAAGAAAATCGTTATTAGACTTGAACCTACCAGCCTCCCCCTCTCAGTACTATGTCCACTATTTCTAGTGGAGATTCCAGAGAAGAGAACAAAAGTTCAAAAAAGAATCATGAATAGAAATCATTTTATATATAAACATCTTTTTCCATTCTAAACTGCTGTCTTGGATTATTCATTCTCTGGAGTCCTCCGACCTGAAGTAAATCACCAAAATGAAACACAGCGATATTTGCTATACTCCATACAGAGCTATTAGATACCGCGACATAGGTTTCACACCTTAATGTATACCGCAATATACACACTACTAGGAGTTGCTTCATAGCTCTGTATGGTTTATAACAATATTCCATAAACTTATAAGCAACACATAATTGAGTAAATATAAAATTTTCCAACAACAGTACAATATGATTACTCAACTTTGACGAAAAGAGGAGTATCACGAAACAGACTTACCAAAAACTAACAACATGACTTCTTGTATTACCAACTTTCTGGATTTGTTGATAGAAGCTGACTTTAGAAGTGTGTAGTTAGGGTTCCATAAGACAAAATAGTATTCTTGGGTTCTGGGTGAGTAAAGGAAGATTGAGGGTTTATTGGGGATGACAAAACATACATTTAACCTATAAGCATCAGGTATAATTATGAATGAAAGAAAGAAAGAGGTTAAACCCTTCTTGTAAATGGAAAACAAATTGGTCTATTTATAGTGTAATATTTATTTGGTAAACTAAATTACAATTTATTTAGTAGATTATTTATGTTAACAATTCATAATTAACATAAAGTTAATTAATTAAGAAAAAAAAAGTTTGCAGCCAAATTAATGAA
This sequence comes from Hemisphaericaspora subhashii, assembly GCF_019202705.1. Lineage (NCBI taxonomy): Eukaryota > Fungi > Ascomycota > Pichiomycetes > Serinales > Debaryomycetaceae > Hemisphaericaspora > Hemisphaericaspora subhashii. The sequence goes on along the minus strand of NW_026057267.1, from coordinate 7,623 downwards.
ATTATTAATTTACAATATCTATCTCCACGTGAGACAATAAAAATATGTATGCATTAACACATACAATAGTAAATCAACAAAACAATGTTTACGTCTGTGATCCCAACTAAATAGAAAATATTCCCGAGAGTATGTATATATGGTATATAATATGATGTTTAGGAAGGTATTCCACCTGTTTTAAAAAGGGGTATAAGGGGAAGAAACAGCAGAAATTTCTTGTAAAGATATTGTAGAAGTTCTCCCCCATAGTTAAGCAAGCAATAGTTAATAAAATTGATTTATAGATGGAGTACCCATTTAAATAAAAATAAACACATACGAAGGAGTGATGATTTGAATAATAATTTATTTGATTTACGAATTTTAATAAAAGGGATTTAGAAAAATAGTTAATTAATAAGAGAGAATTACAATTATTATCAGTTTATATATTATGACAGTTCCAATCTATAAATGGATCATTTTGAAACTAATACAGTATTGGGCTTAGTTATTAGTAAGATAATATATTTCCAGAAATGGAATTTACTTGTACAAATTATTGAAAAATTTAAACAATCAGATGTTGTTCCTATTTTCTTATTTCATTCTATTATAGACTAACATACAATCTTGCCAATATCATATATACATCATGTACAATTTTATGAGCGAATACTCTATCCTTCTGTAATATAAATGGCAGTATGTAACAAAATTAATTAATTACATAGACATGTACATCTCTTTTCTATGTCAAATAAGACACAAGCAGTTACAATCTTGTGAACAAGAGATTTTAATTAACAGAAAGAAGAATGCTTATTTTGCCGAGCCTCCACTTCATTTTGAAAGGAGGTTTTGGCATAAATGAATCTTGAATTATATCCTATTATTTCAGTTAAGAGAATTTGATTATGAAATCAGTTAATTTATTGTTGTTTATAAAGTTGTAGAGCTCTCTCTATTACTTATTAAGTATCTCTTACAGTTGGTTAATAGACATATGATTATTCCCCATATGTATGTATGAGGTTAGTAGTATGTATGTTTAATATTTTTCTCTCCCCGTATTTTCTTATGACTATATTGTTTAACCGAATAGTAAATACAAATTGCGTGGCTTTACTTAAATAATTAATGAAATTTAATACGCGTTATTGTTCTTTTTCGAGAGTGAAACAAAAAGCCCAAATATAGAACAAAATAGGGGGTTACAAAGACAGAGACAGATAGACAGTGTGATGAGTTCAGGGGGGGATATATACTTTACTTTCTAATATTAGAAACTATCTGACGATTTATAAAGTAGTTAGTAATAGATTAGATTAACATACTACAAGTGGGATGATTAGAATATACACATAATAACCTTAAATCTATTTTTAATTAACTTTTCTTTTAATTAGAAATTAAAATTTTGATTTTGAAAATTTTTCCTTTTCTTTTCCTTGGGGGGTGGGGGGATACATTCATTATAAAATATTTCCCTCGAGGGAAATGAAACATAAACAATTACTTTTTTTAAGAATAAGAAAAAAAAAACCACACCACACACTTTTACATTTTATTTTATTCTCTTCTTTCCTTTTAATAATTCAATCTTTCAGTCTTTCGCTTTTTTACTAAAACTTTCACTCGTTTTCATCAGAAGTTAAGTAAGTTCTTCAGACAAAATGAAATTCAGTTCCCTTATTTCATTATCTTTATTATCAACAATTGCATCAGCAATTACTCCAATTGAAGTTAAAGGTAATGCCTTTTGGTTACAAGGCACCTCAACCAGATTTTATATCCGAGGATTAGATTATCAACCAGGTGGTTCCTCCCAATTAGAAGACCCCCTTGCCGACACCGATGTTTGTACTAGAGACGTAGAATATTTTAAAGAATTAGGTATAAACACCGTCAGAGTTTATTCAATCGATAACACCAGAAATCATGATGAATGTATGCAAAAATTATCCGATGCCGGTATCTATGTCGTCATTGATGTAAACACCCCTTATTCAAGTATTACAAGACAAAATGCCAGTTGTAGTTATAATACCGATTATTTACAAGAAGTCTTTGCCTCAGTCCAAGAATTCGCCAAATATGACAACACCCTAGGATTCTTTGCCGGTAATGAAGTAATCAACGATGCCGATTCCTTAGATGCAGCACCATACGTGAAAGCAGTCGTCAGAGATATCAAAACCTTCCTCAAAAACCGAAACCTCAGAACCATCCCCGTGGGATATTCCGCCGCCAGTGTTGTAGAATACCGCTTACCTGCAGCATTATATTTCAATTGTGGTGATGATGAATTGGCAAGAATCGACATGTATGGAATCAACGATTATTCATGGTGTGGCGATGCCAGTATGACAACCTCACAATATCTGATCGAAATGAGTGATTTCGCCAATTATACTGTTCCCATCTTTTTCAGTGAATTCGGATGTAATACCGTTCGTCCAAGACCTTTCACTGAAATCGAAGTAATTTATTCCACCCAAATGAGTTCAGTCTTCTCCGGAGGATTAGTCTATGAATACTCCAATGAAGCCAACGACTACGGATTAGTCGAACTCGATGGATCCAAAGTCACAAAACTTCAAGATTTCACTAATTTGAAAGACCAACTCGCCAAATATCCAGACCCATCCGGTGACGGCGATTATAATTCCAATGGAAGCGCCAATAATTGTCCCGCTAAGAATAGTGATTGGGATGTATCGGAAGATATCCCCGACACTCCCGCTGGTGCATTGAAATATTTGAGTGCGGTAGCTTTACCTACAGGACATGGGTTTGATGCATATGTCCAACAAGCTTGTAATGATCCTGATAATACTGTGGATGATTCTGGGAAGTATTCTTCTACTGTTTCGAATGAATCTGCCGGTAGTGGTAGTGGTGCTACTTCGACTGAAAAGAAACAGAATGATGCTGGGGTTGGGGGACAAGCTAATGGATTCTTGGTTGGGTTGGCTGGTATCCTTGCTGGATTGTCATTACTTTAGATGACACCGAAGGACCAATTTTCCAATGACCTGGAACAAGTCATTGAATATAGTATTATTGAACAACAGATGTTATTTTTTTTTTTATTTACGATACCCGTTTTTGTTGTTAGATTTTGTGTAATTGTCTATATAGAGAAAATAAACCAAGTTTTTATCTCTGAGAATAACTTATCGCTTCCTGTAACACGTTGCAGACTGACCACAATTCCATGTGTAAAACCAAAGGTAACTGTCGTTTAGTAATATAAGCTTTTCTCATTTTTCAGTATAATTTTGGTTGATTAATCGATGTAGCGGGTGGTAATACTATTCAGATAAAGCATCCATCATCACTCAAACTAACCGTTGATCATCAGGCGACTAATTCAAAATATGAAACCTATTAAACAAATTATTCTACTAGCCAGGCGGTGGTGGAGTTAAAACTGATGTTACTTGAATATACTCAAGTGTTCCATGGCGAGTCTTTCCAAATAGAATGCTTTTGCAACGCCAACAAACATTTATTGCAACCTAAACTGATCAGCTTATTCAATTAACACATGCTAGATATTCACACACATCATACAGAAGGTCATGAGGTTGTAGATTTCTTTTGTGGGTTTGATTCATAAAATGCCGACACACGTTTATGAGCGATTAAATTTAGAGTTAATTTTTAACACAATATTTTTTTTTTGCAGCCATTGTCAAATCCATATTCGGAAGGTTTCATAAAACAACTACACATCAAAAAAGAAGTTGGAACACATGCTTATCTTGATATATTTCTTTACATGTTTCAGTGTCATAGAGAGAGTTTTTAACCTATTTAGGAAGGTGTCTGTTGGTTCTCTATAGTTTCTTTTTGTTTCAACGTTGGGGATAACCACATACTATCCATCCTCAAACTCATTCCAAACAACTATAAATATGACTTCAAATCTCAAATGATTTAAACTTTTTCTTTCTTTCTTCTCATCAACAAACAAACTATTATTACAATGGCTGCTCAAAACAAAAACTCAAAAACTCAATCTAAAACTGACGATGCTGCAAGAGACAACTGGGGTTGGTGGTGGAGACCAGGAAGTAATGCTAAGTTCTACGCTAGTTGTAACGTTATGTAAGAAACGGAAACTGCTGATTATTGGTTGAATTCTATAAGTAATTAATTAGGTTTAAAATTTTCGTATTTTTTATATCTAGAATAAATTACATCTTCGTTCGTTACCTATTTATTGTAGACACAGTGATTCGAGAAATATTTCTTTAACGACACTTGTAGTTGATTCAGTTGTTTTCGTTTTCAATTGAGTCTCTTAAATATTGTTAGCGAGGGTGCTTCACAGTTAACAAGCCCCATGATACTCCCAACCCAGATTATGTCAAACCTTCTTACAATTGGACAATAAATCCACTTGTAGAACTAAGCACTTACCAAGGTAACAATAGAGTATACTCAGGAATGACTATAGGCTAAGTTTATAATTTCTAAAGCAACCCCTTTGTATACCCTCTCTTATTTCTTCATCTACATCAAACTTCACGTCGAACATTTCAGTGGAATGGAGATGCAGCGAAACACAAGAAATATGATCAAAAGGTGATTATTCGAGGACAAGCATTACAATTAAAGAGAATTGGAATCCTTTATGCTAAATAATTTAATAAAATACAATAATACAATAGCTATACAATAAAACAAAAAAAAGCTAAATAACAGAATCCTTTTCAACTCATCGAAAATCTAGATTAAACCAATCCTTCCACCGTAGTAATAATCATATAAGACATCCTTCATACAGTAACCACATTGTCCAAATGAATAAATTCAAAATGAATGGAATGTTGTTCCTTTATTTTTTTTTTTTTGTTTTACATGGCTGGAGCCATGAAGGAAGAAATGCATTTACGCACGAATTAACAGTGTGGGACTCGACCATCTGGTAATACCCACTAAAACTCCCTTGAAATTTCCCCCAGTACCCATAATACAATCCATCCAAAGAAACTAACCGCTGGGCAAGCGGATAATTCACAATGAATGGAAAGTTTTGATCCCCCAGTAACCCGAATAAAAGCCGTCGGTGAACCATAGAATCCATCATCGACTTTAACCGTGCACCAAACGGATAATTCATAATGAATGGAAACTTTTCCCCAGCAATCTAGATTAAGCCGAGCCTTCTTCCCTGGAATCAGACAATGCATCCACCATTCAAACTAACCGGTGATCAGGCGACTAATTCAAACATGAAATTATTAAACTGACCCCAAGAAATCCAGCCCAACTAGATCCAAATTGTGTGGTAAATAATGGTTGATTATATTCTCTTTTAGGATAATTTTTGGATATTGGATTGTTGAAAATTTGACCTTAGAATATGACTGATGGTGTGATTGACGATGGAATGTGACAAAAGGATGTTTGAATAATACTTGAATTTGAAATTGAAATGATTGATTTAGTTCTTTTCCTTGCCATTGAGTTTCTAGAATATGGTTAGTAAAGTCTTCCTAAATAAAATGGTAGAACTCACCCAATTAACCAAGATCCCTCAATCTAGATCAAGTAAGACCTTCTTCCAATGAAATCAGATCATAAATCCACCACTAAACTAACCAATGACCAGTTGCCTAATTCAGAATGAAAATATTTCACCAATCCACGGAATCCAGTCAAACTTAGATAATCACCATTATATTTTTGGACCACTCCCAACAATTGATTTATCACCACAAGTTGAATCCTGTTAAATTATTCCCCGTTCTTTAAACACTATAATTGGAATCCCATTAACTTTTTGACCTAAATGCTTCATCACAAATTATCCCAAAATATTTCATGACCTCAAAGTGAATCCCATCAAACTATTCCCAATTCTATTATAACCACCATTGAAATGAAATGAAAAGAAAAGAAAAGAAAAGCCTGAATCCACAATCGTAATGCCAATTCCAAATTAGATCAAGCAAGACCTTCTTCCAATGAAATTAGATCATAAATCCACCACTAAACTAACCAATGACCAGTTGCCTAATTCAGAATGAAAATACTTCACCATCCCATGAAATCCGGCCAAGCTCTCTCCAAAATGGATCAACATCAATGTTTCATTTTCATGGCAGTCTTTGTATTCTTTTCTGTTTTCTGTATATTGTAGGATAGTGATATTGGGAAGTTGGATCAACAAATAAGGAATATTGGAATATGGAATGGATGAGATGACAATTGCTAGTAAGTCCAACCTAGATCAAATTAAACCTTCATCCGATGAAATGAAATAATAAATCCACCACTCGAACTAACCAGTGGCCAGTTGTCTAATTCAGAATGAAAGTATTTCTCCCATCCATGAAATCCAGTGAAACTTTCTCCAAATTATATTACCACAAACTCTATGTTTTGATTCCATTTTCTGTAGCTTAAGCGCCACAAATAAATTTGGTTTCCCTCTAACAACTTTTCCTCTGACAATCTTTGGACATTTAATGTGATAACTGCCTTTGCTGGATTGGTGGGATTGGAAAATTGGGGATTGAATGAATTAGGGAATTGAGATATTTCTTTGTGGACAACAAAGAAGGAAAAGAAGGACAAATCAAGTTAAAGTTTCTTTTTGCAATCTTCGAGCAAATATTCCTATTCATTTCGCAACACAAAAAAAAATCTGACTTGAAAAAAGCCACTCGAAAAGCCTGACCCACGTTATGCCATCTTTTTTAAGCTTGAACTACCAATCCTTTAGATTGACTTTCCCTTATTTTTAAGCTTGGGTCTTGCTTTCATGGGAGTACTTGATCTAAGAACGTGCTCTTAATAACGGACACTAAACGGTATTTAGAGCCCGACAAGATCGCGCACACATCTTGAAATAATTATTTCCACATTGGGAATCTCTGAACTATTTGCGGTATTTCTCTACCTGCTGATGGAGATCCGAGCAAATCCAAGTGATTCTGGGTTTGATGAATTGAAGTCCCCTCTAAATTAAAAAGTAAGATCAAAACACAGGTAGTTTCCATTTCAATGAATATACCTGATAAAAATGCTCTCAAAGAAAACCTCAGATTCGATGGGCAAATTCAATTCCTTTATTTTAAATGATTGTATCACATCTAAGTTCTTGTTATTCTTATGCTTAGTATTTCAGATTATTTAAGCCCAAAATTCATTCTCTTCCCGAATATCGGATTCTTATTGGTTATCTCTATATCGTTGTGCTGCATGGTTTTAGATTTATGTATGATTTTAAGCATGTTTATTAAAATATCCATTTTGTATCAAAATATTGATTAGCATATCTCCCGTTATAGGCAGACTTCTGGTTTTTCATGTGCAAACTTCTGATTCTCAACATCGTAGCAACTGGGGAACGCATCCTCTAACAAACCTATGAAACCAACGAAATTCGAAAGATTTCCAGAACCATCTCTAGAGGAAGCAGAAGAGTCCTTCCAAAGTTGTAGAAAGTTCTACGCCTATAGTAGAACTACGTACAATTTCTCTAGATTTTTGTTGAAGAAAGTAAATGTGGTTGTAAAAACGTTTGGTTGTAAAAAAAGCGAACCCTGAAGTTTCAAATACTTAGGCTCCACTTAAGTAGGAGAGATACAAACAGCAGCAGTAAAAATGAATACAGTATGA
>NW_026057268.1:0-50844 GCF_019202705.1 Hemisphaericaspora subhashii | reverse complement strand
AGTTCCGGCAAACAATACCGAAAAAATCAAACGGTACATAAAAAATACAATTGAATCACTTCCGCATGGATCGGATTGATTTACCTTCCGGGAGGTATATAATATTTTTAAAATCTATATATAAGACGGATGTGATGATCACCGTTTCTGCTTGTTAGTTTAAAGAATCAAGTCAGTCTTTTTGTATCAGTGACAGTAATGTCAGTCTTTTCGTATGAGTGGCAGGAATGTCAGTCTTTTCGTATGAGTGACCATAATGTCAGTCTTTTGTATGAGTGACCATAATGTCAGTCATGGGAAGCATCATAATACTAAGATTGTTAAGGAGCCACATGGTACGCTTTAAAAAAGTCAGCACTCTGTCTTCGACTCGTAAGCTGTTTTCGTAAGTATCCATGGATTTAATGATATATAAATATAAAACTTCAAAAGGGCCGAAGTGTTCATAATTGACTGAGTCGCCCGGAGCAATATTAGAGACTCGCTCGGATTAATATTAGGGACTCGCACGGATCAAGTGAAGTCACACTTGCAAGAGAAAATCACTCAGGCGCCCTTCTCTTCAAAGTCTTCGCTTTATCATAAAAAAAATAAAAGGTGTCTTTGGGATCGAAGCGGATGATTACGAAATGCAGGTCGTATCATCTATAGCACATTTTGGTGCAATCGTACATATACATTTATCCGTTGCATTTGAAGTGCAGGTTGGTGTTCGTAGTTGGAACACAAATGAAGAGGGGGACGTTAAATGAGAAGGTGAAAGCATTCGTTAATGGAGCCCCGTTAGGTACAATACAAAGGCTTTGTTGTAGTACGAATTGTGGGGTTCTGCCGTTGGTGGATTTTTTCTTAACAAACTGGTGGATAGGTTCCACCTTCTAAATCTCGTTGGCCAAAAAAAAGAATGGCATGTTTCATGCACAACCTGCATAAAAAATAAAAATTAAACTTAACGGAAAAATTAATTCCGGATCTATATTTTGATGACAGACATTTTTTCCAGAATGACCTTTGTGTGTTTTGGCTATAAACTTCTTCCGAAATAATGTCTGCGTTGCAGTTTTCAAGTTTGTGACGTTTTCCCCACAATTTTGAAATATTTAATTACTAATGGAAAAGTATTCCCGTTCCATTGAAACTAAATCAAAGTCATCTGATAAATATTTTGGAAATACAGTTACGGATGTAGTATTGCAGTTTAGAGAAATCTTGCTGATGTTACACCTTCCCCAGGTTTCATTCAGAGTTGTACAGTGCGACAATCAAACAGAATATAATCGTATGTTTGAGAAGCTTATCGCGGGTCATCAGACGTGCATGAAATTAATCAGAAGTGATATTCCTGGCATTTCGTCCTTGCCATCAGCATATTCTCTTGGTTTTAGCTTCGGGGAGTTCCACAATGCAAGATGTGACATATGCTAGATGAAACATTTATCTTTGATGTGCATCATGTCATCTGGGGTTGATGGGATTTTTGGGACGAAGCGAAAGAGCATGATTAATAATTGGAAAGCAAAGCTGAAAAAGTGTAACCAACGGGTTTATGACACTAGCATCATAACCGGTATTTCAGCCACTCGGGCTATGAGAAAGTCTATATTTTTCAGACACAAAATGACCATAACAGAAGACTCACGTACGTGAGTGAGGTATTAGGTTCTTCCAACCACTATTTGACCTGGCTTGTAAATTTGACTCTCCAATTCAATTCTATCGTTAAATCCAAATATTGCAACTTGTAAATCTAGTGGAGCAATGGCTTGGGATGGAAGTTATTTCATTCTAGTAGTTTATCGTTCTATCATAGCCAATCAATATTCAATTCCATTGTATGTAAATGACATGATAAATGTAACAATGGTCGCTAACTACCAGAAAGTTTGTGTGCTCTCGTAGATGTAGGCACTTGCCCAAACCCCGAACATATCGTCGTTGCTCTTTTTCATGAAGAGTCACACCTCACTGGGATGATCATTAATGTAACATCCCGGCGGTTTCGATGGTTACAGATAAGCTTTTTAACAAAGCTTTGTAAGATTAACCTTTAATGTTCAATTTGGACCAAGTCATTAGCAAAATTCAAGTAGACATTGCCTGGAAATGAGGTCGAATAATTTTTTTAGAATCGATGTTGCCAGAAATTTACATTACGGTTTCTTTTATTAGTTAGTAGAAAACTCCAGATCGTTATCTTTGTATTCGTCAAGTTTCAGCCAGAGATCCCTAGTCATATTCTTTATAGTTCTTCAGATTAAAGTTTTACAAAAAGTTAAAATTTGCCAATACTCTATTTTCTTAGACATGAAACTCTAGATGAAAAAATGCAACAATTGAAATTCATAACCTTCTTCTCGTAACCTTATTCCAATATTAGGTCATCTCTTTTCACAGCCACGGGAGTTGTGACTGATGTTGTTTTGCAGGCTGTATCTCGCAACTTTGTTTTATGAATGAGTGAATTATAATTTGGAATAACATAAAGTGACCCTTCCAAAGGGGGCATGGCGACAAATACATGGTGCAAAAACCACACACATTAATAGTCAAGATGTTCTTAGTAGCAATGACAATTGATTTAGAACAACAATCAGCCCTTAGCAATATCGCCTATCTAGAAAGCTTCCAGAAAAGAATAGGCTGTTAGTGTTTCATGAAAATTTTCAGAATAAGTTGGTTTCGAGGTTGAGAATGTGTGAAATAGGCGTACTATACTCAATGTTTGCAACCAAAATTTCAATTGCTGCAGTGGTGACGACACTCACCTAATGCCTTGCCACGCTTGACTATTACCCCCTTTTAAGTGTGACCATCTGCATGCTATTTTGCATATTGAACCTTGATTGTTGCTAGACCATTATTAACTTTCGATGCCCGATGCTTGAATGGCTAAAAATATGTGGCAATTTTCATTTGATTTGACGAATGCCAAAAAGGGAAGAAAAAAAGAAAAGTCACAAAATCTGTCAAATCTGGATCATCATCATTTTTTTTGATATTTAATGAGAGTATATTTTTTGGTGGTTGTTACATCGTTTCGTTTCAGTTTATTTTTAAAAATTACAAGACAGTCACATTTCATAGTTATAGTTGTAAGGAATTACATAGATCCCCCCCCCTCCATATTAACTATTACCTACAATTCAATAATAATAGATCATTTTATTTGAATCTAAAATTTTTAGTGAATTTGACCATTTTGAAAGATGAGACAAGCTAATATTTCCAATTCCTCATTTCAGAATACCGAGGCTAGTCCAGTAAGACTGGCAACTCCGGCATCTCTCAGATCTAGCAATTCAACTTCCAATCTAAGGACAGTCATGCCAATAACAAACATACAGAATCTGCATCTGCAACAGGACCATTCAAGTTCAAGTGTTTCACAAAGTTATGAAGAACAAATTTCAAATCTAAATAGTCTTGCCTCCCAAGGTCTCGACCTTAAGACAATTGGGAAACATTTAGTAAGCCCTGAAGAGAGTTTAAAATTACAAGGTGGAGATATAAGTCGTCGTTTGTATCATCAATTAGAGCATGCTGCAATTGCCGATGAAAATCATCCTGATGGAATTAATATTCCTGACCCAAAGAAAAGAACTAGAAGTTCATCATTCTCAGCATACTTGGAAGAGACGAGAAGAGGTTCAACAGCAAGTGATATCAACGTGCCTGGTGGATTCAGGCGTGAATTTTTAATTCAGCAAGCAATTCAGAGGAATCAAGAACCTCCTAACTTTTTAACAAGAAACTTTATGGAATTCTTGAGTATTTATGGACATTTCGCCGGGGAAGATTTTAGCGATGAGGAAGAAGGCGTGTCAGAAGAGTCAAGTCAATATGAAGACGTTTTTGACGAAGAATCGAGCTTGTTGGCTGTAGAAAGAAGAGCATATGGAACTGCACCTCGCCAGCCCAAGAAACTGAGACCGAAATTTAGAGAACAACCAACAGGAACTGCTTCTATACCGAAAGCGTTCTTCTTGGTATTTAAATCTTTAGTAGGTTCAGGTGTCTTGTTCTTACCTCGTGCATTTTATAATGGTGGGTTATTATTTTCAATAGTGACATTGACCATGTTTGGTTTGCTAACTTATATTTGTTACATTGCATTAATAGACGCAAAGAATACACTTGGTTTGACATCATACGGTGAACTTGGATATAAGACGTATGGGAAACCCTTGAAATATTCTATTTTGGTATCGATTATCATTAGTCAAATTGGGTTTGTTACTACATATATCTTATTCACCAGTGAGAATATGATTGCGTTTATATCACATTACTTAGAGACTACACCAGATTGGTTAACTAGTGTCAACCTTGTTATCATCCAATGTATTGTGATGATTCCTTTAGTTTTGATCAGAAATTTGACCAAGTTATCTTTAGTCTCAGTAATCTCATCAGCATTTATTATCATTGGGTTAGTGATTATATATTGGTTCTCGGGGTTGAATATTTATTTGAATGGTATTGGTCCTAATATTACCAATTTCAATCCTAATAGTTGGACAATGTTAATTGGTGTCGCAGTTACATCTTTTGAGGGTATTGGTTTGATACTACCAATCGAGGCTTCGATGAAACAGCCAGAGAAATTTCCAATGGTCTTGTCAATAAGTATGGTTGTTATAACGGCGTTATTTGTTGCCATTGGTACCTTAGGTTATCTTTCATTTGGAGATGAAGTTAGATCAATCATCATTTTGAATTTACCCCAAAGTAGTATTGCTGTACAGTCGATTTTAGTATTGTATTCCATCGCTGTATTTTTGACTGCTCCTTTACAATTATTTCCAGCTATTAAGATTGGTGAATCATTGATTTTCAGACACAAACGGAATGGCCAAAGAGACGATGATGGGAAATTGTATCACCAATCTGGTAAGTATAATCCATTGGTCAAATGGTTAAAGAATTTATTTAGAGCAATTGCTGTGATTGTGATAAGTACTGTGGCTTATCTCAACGCTAATCATATTGACAAATTTGTGTCATTTAACGGATGCTTTGCTTGCATTCCGTTAGTGTATATATATCCGCCATTAATTCATTTGAAGACTATGAGATCAGATTCCAAGACCACAAAAGAAAAGATATTTACCATATTTGATTATTTATTAATTACAGTGGGGATTTTAACCGTTATTTATTCAACATATCAGATCTTATTCTTGAATTAGACAGTTTATAGATTACAGACTTAAAATACATTCACATGCATACATTAAGTCGGAGAAGTATACCGTCCTCTAGAACACGACCTTCCATTATGGTGTTCTATTTTTCCTCTTCAAAGTTGTTTGTTCGTTATTTCATACTCTTGTTTCGTTCCCCTCCTTTAAATAGAATGCGCACGAAGAAAAAAAAATACATTGGAACGGTAGGTCGAGCCCCTACCGTTGAATTGTTCTTGTAATTGCGGCCGACCCAAAAAAAAAATTAGTACCAGTTTGGGGGGGGGAGAGAGATTTTTATTAATCATCAAATCACAACAAAGAATTTAATCAACTCATTTAAATTGGTTTTTAATAAAACAATCGACACATTATTAAGGAGGCGCAAATTGCTCATGGAAGCTTGCTGTTGTGTTCTTATTGTTTACTACGGGAAATTCGCTTAAGACTCACACAACTTTAACACATTAAACTCATTTTGCATCACACGGGATTTGTTGTAAAAAACCGTTATTTTTAATTCACATTTTCATCCATTTTAATTATTCCTTTTTCCTTATAAATATACAACTGTTAGGGTTTGCTACGACTATGGATCTGCCACAGCTGTCTTCGACAGCAAGAAAACGAAAGGGGAATAATACAACAAATTCAGTGTCTAAGCCAGATTCTCCAATGTCCGAATCAAACAAACAACCAAAAAAATTGAGTTGTCAACGATGTCGTTCACGTAAAGTCAAATGTAACTTCGAGATCCCATGTAATAACTGTTTGAAGGCAGGTGTCGAATGTGTCCAAACTACTGATGATATGCGTAAGAAGCGACCAGCTGCCAACTATGTTTCAAACCTTGAAAATAAAGTGGAGTCTTTGACTCGATTCATGAAATTATTTAAAAGCCTTGATTCAATAGAAAGTAAGACTGATTTAATCAATAAAACAGATCTTAATGAATTAATGAATAAAGAGTTTTTGGAAAATAAAAGAGTAAGTTCAAGCACCTCGGTATTATCGCATTCCTCGGGAGACCATCATGATGAAGATGAAGATCGAGCGTTTTATGGACCCACATCTATCTATGATGACAATTTAATGGCTGGAAATTCCAAACTCCTGAAAAAGGATAGAGATTCCTCGGTAATAAGTCGAATGAATAAGGATCCAGATATTTTAGCATGTCTCAAATTGTTTTTCACTTGGCAATACCCTGATCACAATATGTTCATTTTTAGAGAAGCATTCCTTCTTGACTTTTTTAATCCAAAACCCAACAGTTTGTATTGCTCGAAGATATTAGTTCTTAGTATCTGTGCCCTTGGTGCAAGAATGTCAGACGATGAAAAGATATATGATCGTTCCATGCTGTTTTATCAAGAAGCAAAATCCTTGTTATTGAGTCAGTTGAGTCAACCTTCAATAACTTCTTTGCAAAGTTTTATGTTGTTAGCATTCTATGATATTTGTAATGGACTTAATTCAAGTGGTTGGATGTTGTCAGGTAATGGGATGAGAATGGGATTTGATTTGGGTTTCCAATTAAATCCCCGAGTATGGTTTCTTAAATCAAAGGAAAGCTTAAGTTCATTAGATGTTGAAATTAGATCTAGAATCTATTGGGGATGTTATATGGCTGATCATTTTATAAGTTTATTATTGGGAAGACCATCTGTCTTGAAATTATCTGATTCATCTATTCCTGAAACAAATGATCTACCTGATTTAGAATGGATTGATGATTTCACTTATGAAGGATACACCAAACAAAAGCTCAAAATTCTTCATCAACCACAACCGAAGGTCTCATACATTTCAGATCCATTGAACAAAATAATTAACTTGATCAATATATCTGACAATATGTTGAATGATATCTTTACCAAATCAGATTCTGAAAATGATGATTCGAACAATGATGATTTAGATTTTGTTTCTAGATGGGAAAAGTTAACTGAATATAATTATCAAATTATGAATTGGAAGAATACCTTACCAGATGATTTACAATGGAATCGTGAGAAATTGAAATTGACCGGTGAGAATCCCACCTATTCTGGTATAAGATATTACTACTATATATTATTGTTATGTCTTAATAGACCGTTTGTTGGTATTGAAAGTGACAGAATTCCACCACAAGACCATTATTTATCCCCGTTGTCCATTTGCTCCAATGCCATTGACGATTTATATGAGTCCATCAAGAAGTTTCAAACGTCTCATGGATATAGGAGAGTTTCAATTTTCATTGTGTACTCTTCGATTTTGTCGATCTCAATTATCTTGTTAACGAACACTAGCGAACAATTAGTGAATGAGAAAAAGGACAGATTGCAATTCTTTATGGCAGTTTTATATGGTTGTTCAAAGACTTGGAAGTTAGCTGAAAAGTCGTACAACTTAATTAAAATCAAATTGAAGCATAGGTACGAAACAGGTGAATTACAAGAGAGTGAAAGCATGACTCAAGCTAAGAAACGAGCAAGAGTGAAGCTTGAGAAACCTGTCATTCCCATGGCACTCAAAGCAAACCTTCTTAGTTCAAACCATGCAGACTTGCCAATTATGCAATCACCACAGCCAGCCAAAGTTTCAGTCGTTAGGTCCACATATACACCACTGAATCCACCATCCAGTTCGTCAGCGAACTTAAATCCCTCTCCAGCTTCAAGTATTGCTTCTGGTACTGCTTCTGTTGTAGATACAAACGCTGATTTAGTATTTGATGAGAATATAGATTTCCTTGGTGGACCACCGGTTTTGATGACTTCGGATTTATTTAATGAGGATTGGGAAGCTTTGTTCCCTGACTACATCTTCAATTCAAAACATTGATAGACATTT
This sequence comes from Hemisphaericaspora subhashii, assembly GCF_019202705.1. Taxonomy (NCBI): domain Eukaryota; kingdom Fungi; phylum Ascomycota; class Pichiomycetes; order Serinales; family Debaryomycetaceae; genus Hemisphaericaspora; species Hemisphaericaspora subhashii. Next base: position 42,820 of record NW_026057268.1, on the reverse strand, counting down.
TTTAAAATAGAATATATATGCATGTATACTTCTCTTTGTATTATTACTTAATCATCTGCATACAAAATTATTCCTACTAGCGATACCCATGATAATTTCGCTGCAGCCTATCTCTTCCTCTGCTCGCACGATATAATTTATCTTTGCTTCAGCAACAGCGCGAATTTAGGTCGAGGGATCTTTTTTCTGGTCGAGAGTTTCAATGTTCGTTTTAATTTGGGTCGAACGTTACTCTCACCTGCCACCTTGCCATTTGAGTTCTACCCAGAAATTATACTTAATCAATTCGCTTCCTGACTTTCATCGACTACATATGGGTACTACTAAAAAGGCTCTTATGCCTCATTTTCTAGTTTTGAAGGTGCACTCATAGTGTTCTGCTTTTATGTTGGAAGAAGCCATCGCGTTGTGGGTTTGAATTCGCTTCATTACACCTGAGAGTATATGCTAAGCTTGGATCCAGATTTTCTCATATTTCTATTGTCTTTGGAATTTCATCTCTTATTCCAATCTATTCATGGGTGTGTTTTTCAGCACGTTCAGTCCACCGCATTTGGGCAGGGAAAGTAGTTAAAATTTCAGTTGACAAACATAGTAACAAACTTCAAGTGACAAACTTCAATAGAAATCAAAAGGATAGTATATACTCCAATATATAAGCTGGTTACATTCTTGAGATATCTATTACTCCAAAGGTAAATTAATTAATCGTTAGGCAAGATGATTAAAATTTTTGCAACCAAAAAATTTGATTTCGCAACAATTCATTTAATAACGTTAATTCGAATCAAAAATCACCATTTAAAAATATACCTTTAATAAATCTTAAAGATGAGAAGGTTGTTTAGCCTTTGAAAAAGAAATCTGCATAGGTAGCTGAATATCTACCTGGAGATTAAAGTTGCAAAAAAAGAATGATTCTGCCCAGGATCGAACTGGGGACGTTCTGCGTGTTAAGCAGATGCCATAACCTACTAGACCACAGAACCATTTCTTGAAATTTACATTTTCAAAATTTGAACGAGTCGGGTGATTTATATCACGTGTCCGCTAACAATTTTGGGCCGAATTTACCCTCGTTATTAAATTCCACAATATTTATTTGGAACGTGATCAGGTCGGAATTGGTGGATATCAGGGTTTTTAAGGAAGTTATCCATATTAAATTTATTATAACCATCTGTTTCATATATAGAAGGTGGCTAAGGTATTTCAAGTTTATTCATAAATGCTTAGAGTCCCGAATTATGAAGTCTTGCAATAGTAATGGAACTTAAAAAATTGTATGAAGAACAGATGGTTGCGAAAAATTTCTTGATCCAATGTTTGACTTACAACATCTCTTCGAAGGGTATCCAGGGCCATATCAATGAATTGTAGTTGTTAAATACAGCTTTTCAATATCGGAAAAATCTCTCTGTTTATTTGTTCAATTATTGCCAAGTAACTGCCCAAAATCTGCTTCTTTCGTGGCATCATATTTCCCTACCATCATGGTGTAGAGAATCTCGCAGGAGATCTCTGCATTTCATATCTCCATTCTCTATGAAAGTAATTAGAATATACAATAAGTAAGTTTATAACCCCACTGTCTTTTTCATTGACTGGAACCTCCTGGGAGACCACCTTAAGAATTCCCCCCAAGTTTTATTTTCATTTGTTATTGGCCGCAAAATCTGTGAGGAACGCAAGAAATGCTCGGAAGTCAAAAGAACTTTTCTGCGTCAGCTTCCTGGATTCCAATAATGGTGAAACTACATAAAGAACGCAATATGAAGTTCGTCACTTTGGGTCGAGAAACCAGATCTTTTCCGAACCAAAAGAAGAAAATATATGTTACTTCCACCACTGTATAAGACACAAGTTGCAACGAGTCCTCTAGCTGCGTTTACTTGTCAATTCAATTTGGCAATGTTTATTCTACAAGTCAATATATTACTATCTACACATCCTCGCTCCATATAGAGTCTTCAACAAAGTATAGCCAGCTGAAACCATTCCAACTGCTTATTATCCCAACCGCACAATAAACACTGTAAATCATCAAATTCAAGAATTCTAAATTTTTCAACACTGGGAATTTATTCTTGAAAAGATCAACCAAACTGGTAAAAGTAATCACAATAACTAATCCTAGGATATATCCGTTCACGACCCTATCTAATATAATTCCTCCTTGCGATTCCATTGTTTTAGGTATACGAACAACCTTCTTGAAATTGAAGTAAAATATTATATACCATAAAAACGTATATGCTACCTTCAATAACCATTCATTGGCTGTGTATATTAATGGGAAGAGGGATGCATATCCACAACTGACCAATAAACTATATGGGGAAAGAAGCTTCTTATCCCTCGCTACAAGTAATGACATTGGGAATATAACAATTAAGATTGCTTTTTCATGTACATGCCATCCGAAAACAAAAGAAGCATAACCACATAATGTCAAAGCACCGACAAAACGTCTATAGTTTGGTTGGAGGAATAATGGTATTAAAGCCATTATTTGATAAAATAATGTGAGCAAGAAAGTCAACTTGGGAGTTATTGTTGGAAGAATAAAGAATTCTATATCTCCCACAATTCCTCTTGTGGATGATCGCAACGCCTGCTCATTGGCAAGTAGCTCTGGATCAACCTGGAATATTTTCTGTAAAGGGTATTTTGCCATTGGTACACGTTTATAGATCTGGATGAAAAATCGATCGAAAAATGAATAGATGGCCCACATGTTTGGTGCCCAGTAAGCATGAGTCAATCCACGACTAAATGGAAACAATCGTTCTAACAAATTGGGCATAGCCTGATAATAAACGAAGGGGCCAAATGCAACTGCGAATACAGCAACAACAACTGATCCTAGTTTAAATAGATTTTTCCATTGAACAAAATTGAAAACATTAACAATCCAGTTTCTCTTCTTATCATAGTTAAAACGCAAACAGTACGCTCTCAAAAGGAAGACAAAAACAGCCGGAGCCAAATATAGGTATATATGTTTGAAGCATAATAATACCGAAAACCAAAATCCACACATCAAGTAATTCTGAAGTCTAGCAGAATTAATACTGAGCAATAATATTCCATACATCATTCCATTATACTGGAAGTGGATATGATCAATAATTATCAAACCTGGGGACAATGCGAGACTTGCAGTAGCAACGTAAGTTCTTCTTCTGACAGCGTGTGTTGGACAAGTGTCGATAATGTGTTGCAATGCCAAGAACAAAACAATTTCACTGACAATAACTGTGATTCTCTGAAAATATACTGTTGGTAAACCATATACTCCCTTTTCAACGATATCTAAGCAACCATCTCTCTTTACAAAATCAGGAACCATATAAGATAAAGCCCATTCGAAGTAAGCGAAAAATGGAGGGTAATCCAATGTCCATTGAGAAGTCTTTTCGATATACCATTTTGACATGGGTATGTTGTGGGTAATCGCGAGCCAATTCCTATGAACATCAAAGTCAGTCGAATGATATCCGATGGCAATTAACAATTTAAGAGCTAATAGAATTATCCATATATTAAACAAAGAGTATTTCTTCCCATCTTGATCTTTGTTGACATATACCTTGGGTTTGGGTGGTGGTGGCCGCTGCTCTATTGATGTTTCGGTTTCTTCCGTGGATTGAGATGCTTTGGGTTTTGGTTTCTTTAGTATAGACTTCAATGGCTTGTCTTTATTTGTGGCTTTACCTTTAGCCATTTTGATTGAAATTGCTTGCTTCTGAATCGGCCAATCTTGAGTTTTTAGTTTTGATTTTTTTCCTGTTTATTATTGAATTGATTTTAGTCTAATTTTTTTTTTTGGCCACACTTACAGTACAACGCTACCAATGAAAAAGCTTCATTTCAAATTTACAAATAGATACCCACTAACTATCAATTAATGATTTACCAAATGAATCCTACTTTATCCAGTTAGAAAGGATTTGAGTTGTACTGCATTTTAAAATATATTCAATTTTTATCCTTGTCTGAGTAATAAAATAAAATAGTTCACTACAAATTTAGAAAATTTTGCAGCAATTAATTTTTTTCTTTTCCATGCTCTTTTCAATTTGATCCCATTGCTAACTGTTTAAGAAGTATTTACGATAATTGGATAGTTTGAACAATCCTTGACCATTTCAGTTTGGTATTTATAGAATATATAGTCCCACTTGTTAATTGTTTTGAATAAGTTTTGAATGGAATTTATGTGAGGAATGGATTTTAACTCCCTGCAAGGACATTTTCAAATGTATCGTGCAGACTGTTCTGAATTATTCTGAATTAAAATCATGTAAATAGAGTGACTTCATAAAATATATTACAATTTACCAGAATATGGCTCTCATGAGCCTTCAAAAGATGATCAGAAACCTCTTGAAACGGAGCTTAATTTCAATCGCACTTCTAATTTTCATCAACTAGTTCCTTGAGCCCAAACACTTTAGAAACATAAAACCTGATTCTCTATCTTTATATAGTGGTTATCCTCAATTATAAATCATCTTTAGATGAATATTAGTTATCGATAATGAAGTCATTTCAACTTGAATTCCTTGCTTACAAAGTTTTTGTCAAAAAAATTGCAAAATTTTTCAAAAATCACGCGAAAGTCACGCATATATCACACGTAAATCATGTGAAAGTCACGCAAAAGTCACGTGCACAAATTTAATGCCATTTACTTTCAAACACCAAAATTTCAGAAAAAGCCTGGCTAGCTCAATGGCTAGAGCGTTTGACTTTTAAGAACACTCATTCTTGAGAGGTATCAAAAGGTTGCGGGTTCGACCCCCGCGTCGGGCTTCTTTTTTGAATTACTTTTTTTTCTCAATGTTTGCCTTTCGAAAAATTTCAAAGAATGTTAATTTTTTTTTGCACATCTTCCATACTTTTTAAGAACATCATTCAAAGCAATAGAATTATAAAGAAATGTCTAAAGACTCAAAGGTAGATGCTGATGCATCTGAGATACTTGCATCCCTTTCACTCGGTACAACAACCAAACCCAAAGAGGAAAAAGTACCTGAAAAAGAAAAGGAATCCGTAAAAGTTGAAGAGCCAAAGAAAGAAACAAAACAGAAAGAAGAAGAAGTAAAACCAGAAACTAAAGAGGATAAAAAAGAAGACTCAAAGTCAGAATCCAAAGAGGAGGATGATGACGACAAGAGTAATCTTATCCAATCCACATATGAAGTCAAAGTCAAATTGGCTGATTTACAAGCTGATCCAAATTCTCCATTATATTCTGTTAAATCTTTTGAAGAATTAGGATTATCACAAGAATTATTAAAAGGTTTATACGCCATGAAATTCAACAAGCCTTCCAAGATTCAAGAAAAAGCATTGCCATTATTGATCTCCAATCCACCTAAAAATATGATTGGTCAATCTCAATCAGGTACTGGTAAAACTGCTGCATTTTCTTTAACAATGTTATCAAGAGTAGATGAAAATCTTCCTTTTACTCAATGTATATGTTTAGCACCTACTAGAGAATTAGCTAGACAAACTTTGGAAGTCGTTTCTACAATGGGTAAATATACTAAAGTTACCACACAATTGCTTGTTCCTGATGCAATTGAAAAAGGAAAACATACCAATGCCCACATTATTGTTGGTACTCCAGGTATTGTCAATGACTTGATTAGAAGAAAACAACTCAATATCTCTAAACTTAAAGTGTTCGTCTTGGATGAGGCAGATAATATGTTGGAAGCACAAGGTTTGGGAGATCAATGTCTTAGAATAAAGAGAATTATACCTAGAGATTGTCAATTGGTTTTATTTTCTGCTACTTTTGCAAAAGAAGTTCGTTCTTATGCTGAAAAATTTGTGCCTAATGCAAACTCTTTGGAATTGAAACACGAAGAATTGAATGTCGAAGGTATTAAGCAATTATACATGGATTGTAACTCCGCCAATCATAAGTTTGAAGTGTTATGTGAATTGTATGGTTTATTAACTATTGGTTCTTCCATTATTTTCGTAGAGAGAAAAGAAACTGCCAACCAATTATACCATAAGATGAAGCAAGAAGGTCATACTGTTTCTATTTTACATGGTGGGTTAGAAACAGCTGATAGAGATAGATTAATTGATGATTTCCGTCAAGGTAGATCTAAGGTTTTAATTACTACAAATGTCTTAGCTAGAGGTATTGATATTGCATCTGTTTCTATGGTTGTTAATTATGATTTACCTACCGACAAAGATGGAAGAGCTGATCCATCTACTTACTTACATAGAATTGGTAGAACTGGTAGATTTGGTAGAGTGGGTGTTGCTATTTCATTTGTGTGTGATAAGAGATCATTTGAAATTTTGAATTCAATTAAGAATTACTTTGGAATTGAAATGACCAGAGTTCCAACTGATGATTGGGATGAAGTTGAAAAAATTGTTAAGAAAGTTATTAAGAGCTAATTAGATTAAATATATTTTTTGTAGTAATAGTATCAAAGATTGTATAGCATACCTATTTTTACAACAAGATTTGTAACAATTATTTATAATTATTCGATGGAAATTTCTATTTACAAGATATCATCAACTAATCTAGAATAAGTCAAGAGCTTGTTTATGTCTAGCTGGCATTCTACTAATAACAACATCCCAATCAATACATTCCCAAGCATTTTCTAAATATCTATCCTTACCATAAACACCATAGTCGAGTAAATAAGCGCTTGGAGAAACATCAATAGCTAAAAGAGGGAGCAAAGATTTATTATGGAAAGCAACTTCATATTCAGCATCTTCTACATTACCCAAACTTAATTGTTTAAGTTCTTCATCTATAGAAGAAATTTCAGCTACTTCTTCTGTAGTTTTATTTTCCTTTGCCTCTTTGGCTTTTCTCATTTCCATTAAAGATTTCATTCTTTTCATTTGACCAGCTCTATCACCGTCATTTAAAATACCTCCATTATAAGTATTAACAACTGCCAAATTTTGATATTTCACTCTACTTGGATCCATACCCAAAGTGAAATCTTGGGACACACCACTGACAGCAGCCAACCAAACAGTACCATCCCCTTTAATACCTCTACCTGAATTTAACAAAAGGGTACGGAATTCATCAACGGATCCAAAACTATCAGTAATCCAAGCTACAAATTCTTCATCTTTTGGAATATTAGCAAAAGTATCTCGTGGAGTTTCCAAAATTGCACCAGAACCTACTTTGGCGACTTCGTTTCCAGGTCTGACTTGTTGAACTGGTTTAATGTTTTCAAAAAAGAATTGTAAATTATATAAATATGATGCAGCTTTGTGAAGATCATAGAATTGTGGTTTGTTGGTGGTACTAGATATGACTTCCTTAAGATTGAAACCACTTTCATCAAATGAGGAGGTATCCAATTCGTTCAAATGGGTATTCACCTGGGTAGTCAAATCATGACCTCTTTTGAACCATAATTCTTGAAGTACTTGCTTGGAAAATAATCCACTAAAACCCGATTGTTCTGCAGCGAGAGCTTCAAGGGTTGGAATTTCTGCTAATTTGAAAGAAGCAAAACGAACTGATTGGGCATAGCGACTGGCAATGCTTTGCACCCTTATCTTGCTACCTGCTCTAAACATATTCTGTTATTGAAGATGTGATTCTGATTAGCCTTCTATAAAACTGTTGAAAATTTTTAAAGAATGAATTTTGATAATTTTTTTTTCCAAACCAAAAAAATCTCAATCACGTGACCATATTGAAAATTTGCAACAAAACCTTTATTGTAAACCAGAGTGATTAATTACTATTGAATGATTTTGGTAATAAATACTAAAAATTCATACAAACTAAAACTAATTAAAAGAGAAAATACAAATACACATAATAAATGAACATTTAAACAATAAAAAAAACAAACCTGAGAACCGTTCTCGGATATTTTAATCTACCTCGACAAAAATAAGAAATAGACTTTAGTCTCTCTAAACTTCGTCTACCACCTTCTTCTCAGCTGCGAAACTTCTCTGTTCATTCATGGAAAGTAATACTTCTAAAACACCCAACCCTTTGGATATGTCACAAATAAGTTTATATAAAAGTACCCCGAAATCTGGACAACATAAAAAAACCGTTCTCTAATTTCATAAAATAGAAAAAATAGTTACTGAAACAAAATAAACCCATTTCATTATTTCTTGACTTTTAAACTCTTTACTCTTCTAATAAATGATGATCCAGCCGAGGGCGGTTTCAACAAATCTCCTTTCTCAATACCACCGTCATTCAAAGGTCCCTTTATTCCACCTTCTGAATGAGAGGCATATATTCCAGTTAGGGGCTCTTTATCACCAGAGTTTCTTCTTGTATTAGTTTCCGAAGAACTATTCTTTCTTAATCTTTGTGCCAAAGATTTCTTCCTCCCTAATGAATTGGCGGCATTTAAATATTCAGATTCTTGGACTGCTTTTTTAGGAGCAGGCGCACCATCTACAAAAGTAGTAGAACCTAGTCCTGCACTAGTTGATCCATATACTGGTTGTGCTTTAAGATTTGAATCAAAATTAATTACTGATGGGTTTTGTTTTGGTGTATATAAAGTACTTGAAGGATCATTTGAAACTCGATTTGTTTTTAAAATACCAGAATCACTTCCACGACGGGCGGCTTCATGAATAGAAACTTTTCTACCCACTATTTCATTTTGATCATCTACATTATATGTCCCAAATGCTAAATTCATTTGTTCATTCTTATCGATATTTCCACCCATTCCTTTAATAGAATTATTGGGGCCATCAATTGGGAAAGCCATCACGGGAGGAGCTTTGACATTCTTATTTCTATGGGGAGTACAGGCATCAAATGGACCATCATGATGGAAACCACCTCCGAAAAAGGCAGTAACATCCAATTTATCAATAGTATCCAAGTTTTTAGCCTTTACAGGTTCTGGTTGTTTCTTTTTAGATGGTGATTTCCCCTTTGAAGTGGATGATTGATGAGTACGGGATGGGGTATTACGTGAGTCCTTTCTTGAATGATGATGTGAACGATGATGACTTCTATCAGACTGTGAACGATGTGGTTTGGATGGACTTTCGAAGTTATTGTTGTTGTTAGTTGAAGTTTTTTCTCTCCTATATTCTCGTCTAGCTGCTTCTACACCTGAAGCTTCTTCATATGTTGGTGGTGGTGCCACGCTCTGAGGTGGTTTTGGTGGACGTGAGGGAGGCGTCTTGCTAGAGCTATTTCTTCTTGGTGCGACTGGAGGTTCGCGAATTGGCTTATTGCCATTCTGATCACTTATTTTGGAAGCAAATGGATTATTAGATTGCATTGTTACACTATTTAATAGTTAGTATATTGTTATCCCTTTGATTCGAATAGGCTCTGTTTTATCTATCTTTGATTATCCTGTGACTATGGTTGTAACAAAAAGAAGGGGGAAACTAGAACGAATATTTTTGCTAACATAAAAAAAAGCAACCCTGAGATGATTTGACCCTAAAATTTTTTGTATCAGTTGATTGTATGATTTTTTTCTTAGGTGTTCGTTTCCTATTTTTTTTGGGTTTGGATATTCGTTTGTTTTCGCTTACAAATTATTTTTTTTTGGTATCAATTTTAAGCGAAATGTTTGATATATTTGGCACCTAATAAACACAATTTGAATCTTTAGTCAGTAGCATTTCAACAAGAGGCTTAACGCAGTAGCCGTCTTGATTGATTAAATGCCGTGGACTATGTCTTTGAATCATCTTTTCGTGGGGGGTCCAACTGGCATGCGGAAAAAAAAGACATTCTATTGTTCTTTTCCTCGTCAGTGCCCCACTCTGGGCTCTTGACCAAAAATATCTCAAACCTCTACCTTTTTAATCAACTTATTGCACACCTTGTATTATCGTATTGTACTTGCAAAAATGGACCAACAAGCATATTATACAATACGCTAACTATTCCAAATAGTCCATTTTCTTTCTGTGTGCGCCAATAATTGACAGGACGGATAAAAGCTCCGAACTAAATTATGTTGGACTATGTTAAAGTATTATTCGTTTGTATTTCCCCCTCCCCTCCATTCCTCTCTTCAATTAAGATAAAACATGAACCTAAAACAATTTCGTTAGAACAATAAAAAAAATACATACCTTGCAGAATATTGAATACTTGTATCGCTATCTGCCCTTGTTGCCCGCGGCGGGAATTGCGGTGGACCTGTTATTGCATGAGAAACAGTTTTATATCCATTATTTTGACTTCTATATTCGCTTCCATCATCTTCTTCATCACTCGAAACATCTACTAATTGTTTATTCTTCCGTACCCAAGAATCAAAACTTGCTGATTGAGAAACATTTGATAATCTTGAAGGACTATACATTGGTCTTGGTGGACTATTGTTTGGTTCTTGTACTAATGGTTGTTGATAATCTAACTCAACTTGTGACCTGAATGGATTATTTGATGAAAGTCTTCGCAAGGAATCTGTTGACGAATATGTATGACTTGGTTGTTTATACATTGCTGTTGTTATATATAAAAATGTGGTAGTGGCTATGGACGGCGTGCGGGTGCGTGCGATTACTAATAAAGAATAAAAGGAATCAAATATACAAGCGTGGTTTAATTGACAGTAGGCTTTGTTATATTCCTTTCCTCGTGATTAGGGGGTTGTCTGAACACTTGATAGTTTACTCAATAAGATTGATTTGTTGTGAATAGTGGAATAAAATTTTGAATCTTTTCAATTAAAAACGTTCAACAAAAACACCACAAAAAAAAAAAAGAAAAAATCTCTTGAATTGTTGTTGTAAAAAACTTTCTTGGAAGATTTACTTTGCGGTGGTGGTGGTAGTAGTAGTACTGGTGATCTTTGGTATTTGCTTCTAATCAAATTGGTTTAAACACGCAGGTATATATATATATATCAATCTTATAATCTCTCCCTATTACTAGCGATTCTCTATTTGTTACTAAAGGGTTAAGGGGAATCTAAAAATAAAATAAAAAAAAGTTTATTAAAAAAAAGAATCACCAAAGAATTGATTTAATTTAATAAGAAAATTTAAAGAAAAACTTTTTTCTCGCACTCACTCTCACATACTATTAATTACTGAGTACGCACTAAAAAAAAGAGTTTACCGAAAATCCCAAAAAAAAATAATAAAATTAATTTAGAGGAAGGGAGGGGGTGTAGTTGTCAATTCGTGTAAATTGATTATATATGACAAATGTATTGCATGATTGGGAGTAATACTACATCTTGTAAAATAAGCATTAGATTACAATCTTACAAACTGTTTCAATTAGGGGGGAATTGCTTCCTCATAAATTCACTTATTGATATCTATTGCTATAGGGATGTTTGACAGGGTTATATACAGCTCACTTCAATTCTCTCCGATTTTGTGCTCTAATCATCAAGCACGCGAACTGATATTTTTTTTACTAGTCAGAGGCGAGGTAAATTGATGAAATATGGCAAACTCTTTTCAAATTCGTTTATTTAGGGTTAAAGCCCAAGGCAGGAACAAGGAGGCGGCATAATTTTCTAACATTAAAGAATTCACGAATTGACAAAGCCCTCACAAGCCAAAATTCTCAACACTATCCGACAACGAGAATACAGCATCAACTTATAAACAGGATAGGCTTATTGTGTGTATGATTCGTTTCGTACTATGTGTCAAATGTACACTATAATAAAAATTGACACGCGTCTAAAAAGCGTAAGAAAAATAATCTATTATTCCAAATTAGGAAATATGCCAGAATATGCATACAAAAAAATGAACTATAAAACAACACGCCCCCTCCCCCCCCATATTGTTTAAAAGAACAAGAGACATATTCTATGTTAATATAAGCCGTAGGAATACGAACTGACTGGTTCTTTTGTAAATTTTGGATTATTTGACATGGTTATAGGGAAAATTAGTGCGTTGTTTGACGTGTAAGGTGACTTAGGGTTGCGTCCTGTTTGTTTTTTTCTTGGCTGTTGGAAATGTCACAAGTTGTCTTGTGCCTTGCATCACAATAAGCAATCTAACAAAATTTCATACACCACACAAATGGCTAAGTATAATTGCTAGGCATACAGAGAGAGAGAGACAGGGAAAAAGTAAATTAAACCAAATCTTACTTTATAAAATACCTAAAAATAACATCTATGTAAAGTCTTAAACCTAGTAACCTTAAAAATCCAACCAAAATTACCTTTTCCTATTCCCTTTTTGTTGCAAAAAAAAAACCCTACCCACTAAAACAGACTCCATGTCCAATCATTTGGAACATCACCTATTCCAGACCCATTACTCAAATTTCTTTCATCCTCTCGACTTCCCAACCTGAATCTCATACAAGATTCTTTCTTAACATATGGATTCTCAACATAAACAAACAGTAATGTCTTTAATTCATCTCTTGTAGAATCCGAAAAATATTTCCAATCACCATTACCATTTCTTAATGATCGATTTATATCCTGGACTAAAACATTATAAAGCACACTACATTTTCGACAGATTTTGAATAATCGTTTAATTTCAGGTGGTTGCTTTGATCTTATATTTTCAAATATTGGAATGATGAATCTTGCATTTGAATCCAATAAGATTGCATTTGGATGATTGGTGGTTTCATCTTGTACTAAACAATCACTACAATATATCAAGCCACAAAATCGACAATGATGTCTTTTGTTGTTTGTATCGCATATTATTGACATTAATAACGTCAGCAAGGGTTTGAAACATGTTATGCAATTATTGGTCATACTGTTTGATTTCCAATGCGAATGAGTAGGTTCAATATCGAATCTGACTGGTGATATTGGTGCCGTGATTGTATATATTGTACTGTTGCAAGGAGAGTAGGAAGGTTTTAATTGTGGTACGGCTTCATTGGAATCATTATCATTGGTGAATGCTGGGCGTAATACTGCAGGTGTACATAATGGTTTCTTCAATTGATAAAGTTGATTCAAAGATGGAATGGCAGTATTATTATCATTTAATTTAGGAAAACTTGACTGATTTCTAATACGAGGTTTTGGTGCTGGATGATTTACGGAACTCATCATTTCATTGTTGAACATATCCCGTAATTTATCTCTTTCAACCTTACGTTCATAGATATAATTATTAGTGGTATATTCTTCTAGCAATTTATCATCATCACTATTTTGCCTTTTTAACGGAGCCTCTTGTCTTCCCGGGTTTGAAAATCTCCTTAAGGGTTTGGATAAATCAAATGTTGCTGGTTTATATTTCACATTCTGTGATTCTACTTCAACAAGCACTTTATTATTTGATTCTAGGATAGGTCGATTATTAGATTCTTGTAAACTTTTTCTATATGTATAATATGTATGACTCATTTGAGGAAATCGGATTTGTTCATTATAATCAAAATCAGGATTTTTAAGACTCTTACTTAATGAATTCTTATTATTTTGATTCTCATTACTTTGGATTGACCCAAAGTATGACTCTATTCCAGATAGGGATGATACTCTTGTTTTTTGAGGAAAATCAATAGGTCTTTTTGCAAATGAAAATGGTGGTAGTGTATTATTATTTGTTTCTTTCAAAGTTTCATTAGTTCCGTTACCCAACATAGTAGTGACAGGTGATGTTAAAGGTGTTGTATGTGCAGTTGAATGAGAAGTACCTGTAGATGTATTAGCGGTGGTTGTCATTGTGGTATTTGCATTGGTATTCTTTTCATCTGCATTATGCATTAATGAACTGGTGATAGTTGCTTGAAAGGGTGAATGATGGATTGATTTTGTAGCTGTATCTGCCATTATTCCTGAGCTATGACCTATTTGTGGGTTATGGTATTCCTGTTGTTGAGGAGGCATACAGCTAACATCTGTACGTGGGTTGTTGATATTTGACATCGTGTTCTTACACTTGCTTGTGATTGTTTAAGTTTTTCCGTTGTTGTTCCTGAAATGACTAATTAAAGATCTGCAAAAAAATATGGTATCCAAGGGGTGTGTTACTGTAATTTAAGTCAATGTGCCTCGTGTGTCAAAGTAAGGAATTTATATCGTACTACGTTCAATCTTAAAACAAAGTTTCAACCTTAAAATACTTTTAAATCAAAAAGGTGTAAGAATATATTTATTTATATTAACAATAAGATTTTTAATTTATACGTTTATGGGATAAGGGATAGAAGAAAAAATTCTTATTCAGATGTTATTTTTTTTTTCTTGATTTAAAATTTTAAATTCTTAGTATAAATTGGGATTTCATTTGGGGATATAAATATAAACTTTAATAGCTAGTTGTACAAAAAAATAAACAATCGGCTACGGAAAACTATTGCTGCGTACCATTTGCTAATTTATCCGTTATTGTTTTTTTAGTCCTCATGGCATGGCGTAGATAACAAAACAATATAATTACATTAATTTGCTATCAATTTATTGACTACCATCTTGTCAAAAAAAACAAAGTGCTTGCTTCCATTGACTGCAAATAAAATAAAAGGCTAATAAATTATTAATGTAAGATAAGAAATCGTGCATAATATGCAGTACTAGTCAGATTATTNGTCAAAAAAAAAAGTGCTTGCTTCCATTGACTGCAAATAAAATAAAAGGCTAATAAATTATTAATGTAAGATAAGAAATCGTGCATAATATGCAGTACTAGTCAGATTATTTTTTTTTTATTTTATTTTAGTTTTTTTTTCTTATGACTAAAGTTACAAAGGATTAAGAATGATTGGTTCTCAGTTGTTCCGATTTGAATCATATACCAAAAAATCCATTCTTCAATAATTAAATTAATACGTCCATTGTTCAATACACTTAGGTACTGTAAAAATACAAAGGCTTATGATTCATTTTATCACAGGCTAGACTTTCAAAAACATATTGAATTACGATTCTATATAAACTCAGAAAGATCTTTTGATAAAATCTTGTCGCAAATAATTTCTTTGTCAAGTTAAATAAATTTCATGTTTATTACTTTCAAGAATGAAAGTGCTATACATGCAATTTACGATTAACCAGTGCCAAGTTTAAGGACACGAAAATTTACCCTTGAAAATGATTCCCAACATGAACATATTTCCGCGGTTTGCCGGGGGTTGATGTCCGTTTCCGAGGCTTTGTTTGTCCTTCCAATATCGTCCAGCAATATCCGCATTATACAATCAAATCACGGAACTGAATATTGACCAGCTTTTGAGAAGGCAATGTCTGATAACAAGCGATATCTCGTTGATGAAGTAGACTATTGTGTACAATTCTACAAATAGCAAGGGTGTTTGAGGTGATGTGCTGTAATGAGTTGGAAGTCATACCCCAGATCGAACCAAAACATTTAGCACCAGTTGCCTTTTAGCGAGTCCTCAACAATAACTGGAGGTGTTTTCTAGAAAAATGCTAAACGAATATGTTCGCTGTACCATTTAGCTCAACAGAATACCCACTACTCAGCAAAAAGATGAACATCATGGTCATTCCCTAAATGTTTACACAAGGTCCACGCAGGTGAACATGAGAGAGTGTTCGCATTCATAACAATTTCTCCACAATATCTGCAATATTGTCTTTTTTGAACGTGTCCTTCATTTTTGAGAAATTCCACGTAATGTTGCCAAGAGATAATCGACGAATTACACAAAGTGCTTTCACTAGAAAGAACGATCCCTTCTATTCTATTTCACGATTATAAAATTATAATATATTAAATTAACTAGTAAATATGAAATTTTAAAAAATGGTAACAACTTCCAAAATACAAAACAACAAATTAATATAGATGAACTAAATTCAAAAACCAATCCTCCACTTTCTAAGCATCATTGAATCATCACTCGTCTTTCTTCTTATTCAACTTCTCTAATCCTTTAATACAACATATAATGCATGTAAAATGGCTGGGAACCAGAAGAAAATACAACAAATTAAGTTAATCCATAAAGGGGTGGTAGCACCACATTTCATAAACACAGCTAAAGGTGGTAAGAAAAGGGCTATAATGACAGCAACAATTGTTTCAGAATTCATGATTGTATAAGTTTGATCTCTTTTTATTAAATATCAATTGATGGGGGTGGATTTTAAATTGTATTTATAATAGAAAACAGGAAAAGACGGGAAGAGAATGTGTAATGTATTTATTTTATTTTTTTTCTTCCCGTTACTTTTTTAATATTTGGGCTGACCAATTTTTTCGCTTTAGAGTTTTTCGGCCCAAAGCCCTGTACAATGCCAACAATTTGCAATTTCCCTAGACAATGAGTATTATTATATAGGGGAATTCTTGATCCCAGGGTTTAAAAACATTGGACACGCGGTCGATATTGAATCTTTTTATATATCTGAGATTCAAGCAACCAAATTGCAAACCAATTTCAGAAACCTGCTGGTTCCAGCATGGATACCTCGGTAAAAGTTGTTTTTCGGCCTAATTTGCACCAGTTGCTTAATCTCGGAAATACGGTTTGTGGATCTTGAAGAAAAGCCTTTAAAAAATACTTCAACTTCCCTGAAGGCTCGAGTTTCAAACTTTAGTTCTTCAACGGTATTAGCGTTTTCCACATATCCATGCTGTCACTCTCGAAGAAATGATCCGTTACCTAATTTCGCGGGAATTATCGGCGGGATGACCTACTGAAAATTTCAGATTACCTGTGGTTTCATGCATTGAATCTGTTGCAATTCCCATTGTGGATATGTCTGAGATGTGCACTCTGTTAGATCAAGGTGCAGTATCACAGAAATTCCATGTGGAACCTACTCTCGATTCTTCTTCTTTGGAAGGGAGGTCTTGAATTTGGAAGTTCACCGCATTTTTAAAGCTGTTTCTTGATGGATCAGACATTTCTTGATCATTTTAGGTGATCTTGTCCCTACTCTTTGGTATGGTTGTGGTACAATGTAAGTTTATGATTTCCATTGTTAATTCTGGGATTAGTTGACCAATTAATTTCACGGCAGATCTCTCCACATGTAGAATTTGAATGATTCCCAAGAATGAATCTATTTATAAAGGATATTCAACGTTTGTATGATTGATCTTTATTCAAGTAAGAAAGATTTCTTACTTCGGGGATTGAGCTCGATTATCTGTAATGAGAAGCTCACATTCGAATAGAGCAGAGCCATCAATAGATTTTTACAGGCAAACAAATCAATTTTAGGAAAGTCCGAAGGCAAGTTGGTGCAAGAGAAGCCCAGGAGTTTGACCGAACAACACAACCAGCATTGAAGCTGCACCATATGAGGCGCAGTCACACAGTGTTGAATTCGATGGATTTAACTGAGTTGTCATTGAGACCACTTCTTCTTTATCGATAAGATACTGAAGAAAGCTACCTTTTAGAATATTATCTGATTTTTGAGAGAATCAATCATTCAAGCAAGAATCAACCACAGCAGTCCCCGACAGCATAGTGTATTAGTACAAAGAGAGTTAGGTACTTGCACTGTCTTGCAAGTGGTAGCGGTCCATATCTCACGAACTCTTGCGCCGTTAGTAGGTTAGCTAGAATGTGTGACATATTTCTATCCATTTTAGCTAATGCGAGTTGTTGGACTAGAAACGTTAATCAGAAATAAAGCATAATCAACCGAGGTTAAGTAGAAAGATCAAGTTTAAGAATTTCTCAAAGAATCTAGATCAGAGGTAAACTATCGCACTCCACTTGTGGACCGTTGTTAACCCGTCGTCTGGTAGGGGTTTTTCTCAGACATAATTCCCGAAGCTTGAATTTACTAACTTAACTTTGGTCGATCACACGTGCTTCCTAATTAACTATACGAGCACTTCTAGTCCAATTTGAAGAAATAAATTTTAACAATCCAAATAAAACTCAATCTCGACAAGAAAAAATTTTTTCCAACGCTTTCTAAAGCCCTGAAAATATACGATTTTTGACCAAATTCAAATTGCAAATCATTCCTCTGATTTACCTATTCATTCAACAGGGTCAAAAAGTAAAAAAATATCTCCCGGGGGTGAGTCGAACACCCGATCTCAAGATTACTTTGAGGTACTCATTACAGTCTCGCGCTTTAAACCAACTAAGCTACCAGGAGTAATTAGATGGTGAAAAAATTTTCAGAGTTTTTGTTGTTATGTTGATTTTGTGGATCATCTCCGGTGAGATTTCCTATTTTGGATAAATTTCCGGTTTCCACGTGACCTGTCAGATTGATTTACCAAGATGCAAAAAAAAAACCACTTTGAAACTAAATTCCAATAAATGAAAAATAAATGTTACTTAATAACCCCATTTTCTAGGGAATACGGAATTTGTGTATGTCTTAGTGGTGTTGGTTATTGTTTTTGGTGGTTCTTTTATTGAAAACTACTCTTTTAGAATATCTTCAAAAAATTTGCCAGATTTCTATGAGAATAGGGACCCAATTCTACATGTAATATACTGTATTTTATTAAGTCACATAGTCTCATTTTATATGTACCTATAAAAGAACTAAATCATAACCTTTTCCATCAAGAATTAAAGAGGAGGTTATTATCAATAGAAACACTTCTTGCGTTGGCTTCTTAATTTGCATTCCAATTCAAGCCTTAAAAACAAAAAGGCTGCAAAAAAAAGGGCAAAAGTATTGTTTCGAACGAAAGGATACAGATCCAGACTGTGATTAGTCTTCCCAAGTCGATGTCAATTTTAGATACTCCAGAATGAAGTTCTGATTCAATGAATGAAATTTAGGAGTTTTCTAAACAAGTTTCAATATAGATATATGAATCCTTCATCCAACATTTTGATTATGGAAATTGTTTGGTCTGCGTATTCATACAGGTTTAGATATGTCTTCATTAGAATATCCTCTTTGAAAGTTTAAGAACTCTCTTATAGCGACTAGTCTATCTAATGATAGTTGCGGGCATTCTATGCGAATATCATTTACATGGCAATTATCAGAGACACAGCAATCCAGTTCCGAAGAGTCTATTTGCCCTGAAACGATTATAAGAAGTAGTCTCCGTCCATATCTAGTCAGAATATACAATATAATATTATCAATGCTCAACTAATGATTACAGAGAAATAAAAACATATTTCCAGGGGCAAAAATAATAAAATTGCAATTTAATTTTTGCAAAATTATTATTCGCAGCCAGTTACACTCTCAATTACATTTTTCTCGGCCAAAGGAGTTCGGAGAACGAGAAAGTAGTAAATGCGTTTAAATAATTCCGCGAATTTTGAGCACAGGCTCTTAAGCTACATAGCGAACTCCAGTTTTTATTGCTTAAGCACTCCCGTTCTCGATTGAGCATGTGAAGGCTTAAGTGTTTATCGATTATCCATGGAGATAAACCAACGACCCCACGAACGAATATTGATTAGAAAATATCAATAATTAATATTGTAACAGAGTGCCCTGGAACCCCTTCATACATTCCAGAGTTCTGGAAGAATATCATTTAGCAAGTTTACATTTAGATTATTGTAATTAGAGATCCGAGGAAGTTAAGTAATTCGTTTGTTGCAAGAACCCAGAAATTCAGAAAATGGTACGATTGTACTGAAAAATGGAGTTGAAAAAGTGGATCTTAAATTTTCAGCGGTTTCTTGGTTCGGTTATTGTCGGTGTATATATTAATTTTCCATGGATAATAAAAAACTTAAATTAACCATAAGTTTTTTTTTTTCATTCCTGTACCCCACAAAAAGTTTCAACCCCGTGGAAAAACTATTACCGTCCCTCTACTGAACCAACAAATATGGTTCCATACAGCATCTTATAACATACTAATGGAGAAGATAAAGAGATAGAAAGAGAGAGACAGAGCGAGAGAGAGGGTCCTTCTAACAATAGGAAGATTTATAGAATTATATAAGTAAAATTGGGTTCCCTTTGCGGAATAATTTTTATGGAAAAACCAAATCAACCGAAAAATTCCGACCCCAGCAAATATGAGGGGTTGCCTAAAAAAAGAATAGCCCCTCGTACTAACTCCACTCCTCCTCTTAAATTAATACCAGCAATTAAATAATTTAAAATTTATCTATAAATGAATAATGAAATAATCTTTCTTTCTTCAAATTCAACTTTTACTTTTACTCTCCTTTTTTTTTGATTAAGGATTCTTATTGAAACTAGCTTTAGATCATTTAAATTATCCAAACTATCACATAATGGCACCACCTCCAAATATCGCTCTTTTACAAAAACCTCACAAGACAGACCCATCGAAAGAGCCCAAGATGGTTGCTGATGTCGTTTCATCCCAACCACCTCCAGATCCAGCTGCTGCAATTGCCGAAGAAAGATCTCGTACCAATTGGGACCTTAAGGAAATGCATGAATTTTTAGAAGGTGGAGAAACTAAATCAAATTTGATTTTACGTCTTTATCAATCCATTGAACGTGATCCAATTTTACAAACTCGTCCTGAACAATTTGATTACAATCAAGAAGAAGAACGTGTTTTGGTTACCAGAAGAATTAATCAAATGACAAAATACCTCGAAACTGAACCATATGCTAGATTTAGAAGAAGATTACAATTGATGACAATTATTGATCCTTCTTTAGGTATTAGAATGTTGGTCAATTTAGGTTTGTTCTTGAATTGTATCAAAGGTAATGGTACCGACAAGCAATTCAATTATTGGATTAATTCTAAGGAAGGTGGTATTGCCAAGACCTTGTATGGTTGTTTTGGTATGACTGAATTAGGTCACGGTTCAAATGTTGCTGGATGTGAAACTACTGCCACTTTTGACCCAGAAACTGATTCCTTCATTATTGATACTCCTCATATTGGTGCTACTAAGTGGTGGATTGGTGGTGCTGCATATTCAGCAACTCATACTGTCTGTTATGCTAGATTGATTGTTAAGGATGTCGATTATGGTGTCAAGACTTTTATTGTTCCATTAAGAGACTCTCAACATAACTTGTTACCAGGTATTGCCATTGGTGATATTGGTGCTAAATTGGGTAGACAAGGTGTTGATAATGGTTGGATTCAATTCACTGAAGTCAGAATTCCACGTTTCTTTATGTTACAAAGATGGTGTAAGGTTGATAAACAAGGTAATGTGACCACTCCTCCATTGGAACAATTATCTTATATTTCACTTTTAGATGGTAGAGTTGGAATGGCTGCTGATTCTTATAGAATTGGTGCCAGATTTACTACTATTGCCTTGAGATATGCCATTGGTAGAAGACAATTTAAACAAGAAGGTGCAAAGGAAGAATCGAAATTATTAGATTATACCTTACATCAAAGAAGATTGTTACCTTATTTGGCTTTAACTTATGCTGCTGCTGTAGGTACTGACAGATTGGAACATCAACATGAAGATCTTTTAGCCGACATGGATAATGCACTTGCCAAGAAGGATAAATTATTATTGAAGAAGACTCTTCGTGATACCAAAGCCATGTTTGTTGATTCTGGTTCTTTGAAATCTACTTTGACTTGGTTGGCTGCTGATTTGATTAATGAATGTAGACAATCTTGTGGTGGTCATGGCTATTCTTCTTATAATGCTTTCGGTAAGACTTATGGAGATTGGGTTGTTCAATGTACTTGGGAAGGAGACAATAATGTCTTGGGTATGTCTGCTGGTAAGACTATTATCAAGACTGTTCAACAAGTCTTAATGGGTAAGAAGGTCAAGGATTCTACGTTGGAATTCCTTAATGATGCACCAACTTATCAAAAGGCCAAGAAACCAGTTCTTAGAAATGCTGCTCATGTTGATGATATCGACCGTGTTTTGAAGGCTATTGCTTCACTTATTTGTAAGACGGCTAGTGATTTGATTCCTATTTCTTATCAATCTTGGGATTCTATTGGTCCTCAAAGAGTTATCTTGTCTAAATTGAGATGTCATTACTATTTGCTTGAAACTTTCAGAGACAGATTAGAACAACAAGTTGGTGCTAATTCTAAAATGAGACCTCAATTGGAAGCAATTGGTAGATTGTATTATGTTACTCAAATTTTGGGTGCTTTTGTTGACGAATTCTTGAAATATGGTGTCATTACTCCTGAAGTTGCTAAGCACATCACTGTTGAATACCCACAAGTTTTGTGTCAACAAATTAGACCATTTGCTGTTGGTTTAACTGATTCATTCCAACAACCTGATAATATCATCAATTCATTGATTGGTAAGTATGATGGTAATATTTACAGCAATTACTTGAATACAGTCAAGGATATCAATTTCTCTCCAGCTAATGTTAAGGCTCCATACTCTGAAGCTTTGGAAGACATGTTGAATAGAGCTTCAATTGAAGAAAGAGAAAGATTTGAAAGATCAGCTAAAGCTGCTTCTATATTATCTAAATAAGTTAGTTTGGTTTTTATTTATATATATTATCTAAATATGAACTTTTAAGTATTAGATCGTACAAAGTCACACTGTAGTAGTCAATTACTATAAACTATTTCTTATGCCTAATACAAAGTAATTCAAAACACTTAATAACATCAAACCAACAATTCTAATAAATCTATCCAACACCGTCTTGTGTTGCAAAAAGGGGTACGTGAATTGAGTAACACCATCATGTCCATGTACATACATGATATATTCAAGATATCCCCAATATCCCAATAAGACCCCGACGGTATACCCAATCGATTTATTGGCACTTATTCTCTCATATGAATCAAAAACAATCAAATACAAATATGGAATCAAATGAATTCTCAAATCCAACCAAACATTTCTCTCAAATGATTCAGTATTTAACGAATTGGGGAACATTACCCTCATGGCCCAATAAGATACAGTAACATTGAATTCTAAATTACATGTGATATTATAGATTGTTTTCAAATGTCGATTGGTGGGGAATAGTTGGCTGAGGGTGATGTATATGATTGTGAATAAGAGTGAGACGGTAGTTAGGAATTGTAATTGACCTCCTTTTTCTAGATGGGGAGGTAACGGGAGTTTGATACAGTCGTAGAAGCCACTTAGACATAGTCCTAGTGCGATTAGGCTGATCAATCCTTGACGTGGCATTGGTTATGGATAAAGAGAGAGAAAAGCTAGAGAGGTTTGTTGATTTGTTTTTCATCAATTCAACTTTGTACGGGATAGGACGGGCTGCAAAAAATTATCCGTGCCAATTTAAAACGAGAGTAAAATCTATTAGACCGAGGATTGGGTCCAGCTACAAATCAATTAACTTAACTACGAAGAGATGATAATATGAAATAATAATAATAATTTTAACTCGTTAAATAAACACATATAAATATAAAATCATAATAAGCTAACAATAAAACAAAGGGAATCTACGGTTTTATAATTCAAAGACACACTCTCTCTTAACGAGATAAGATTTCACCAGTTTCAATAGTCTTTTCATATCTTTCTCTGACTTCAAGAGAAGGTCTATTCAACATATCCTTTAATGCTTGAGTGTATGGAGCTTGAGTATTAGATGGTTTATTTAAAGTCTTGACAGTTTCAAAGTAGTTTTCATAAATATCACCATCATGCTTACCAATAGCAGAATTAACCATCATATCAGATAATTGGAATGAATCAGTTAATGCAACAACATCTGGTCTAACTTCAGCACATAATTTTGGAATTTGAGTAGAGGTTAATGCTGCCATGAAAGCTGGAGATGCAACACCAAAAGTTAAGAAAGTACCGGCAAATCTTTCCAAAACTAAAGAAGCACTGTATAATTTACCTAATCTAGCCAAGAATGGAACTAAATCCTTTTGATCGAAATCTTTAATTCTGGTAACATATTCTTTTAATAAGAAATGGTTAGCATTCAATTTAGATAAAGTAACCAATTCACCACCAGTGTAATCCAAAGTCTTTTGTCTGGCTTGCTTGGCAGCATTAGCACCCAATCTAATAATGGCAACTTCAATAGCCTTGACAATCTTGTCAAAGTCGTTAACATCATTAACATTATCCAAGATAACTTCAGATGAACCAGCACCTGTGGTGTAGTTGTTAACTTCATTCAAATAACTAGAAGGACCCTTGACAAGTTTACCTTCATCTTGAATAGCAATAATGTTCTTAACAATTGGCTTACCAACATTAAGAGATAAGACATTGTTATCACCTTCCCAAGTACACATAACAACCCAATCGTTGTAAGCTCTACCGAAACCACTGTAAGCAGAGTAACCGTGACCACCACAAGCTTGTCTACATTGGTCAATAGCTTCAGCAGCTAACCAAGTACAAGTAGCCTTCAAGGAACTAGAATCAATAAATAAGGACTTCATGGCAGTAATAGACTTCATAATAGCACCGGTGTTGTTGCTTTCAACAGCATCATCCAAATCAGCAAGAACGGTGTCAATAATTTGTTCAACTCTGTAAGCACCGGCAGAGATAACATAAGCAGCAGCCAAGTAAGGTAATAATCTCTTTTGATGTAATGGATAATCTAATAATTGAGTTTCAAGAGCATTTTCATCTTCTTTATCAACATTATCACCCTTGAATTGTCTTCTACCAATAGCATATCTTAACGCAATAGTTGAAACTCTAGAAATCATTCTGAAAGAATCACAAACCATCAGAACTCTACCACCCAATAAAGCAGAATAAGATAATTGTTCCAATGGTGGTAAAGTGACATTACCTTCTCTGTCAACCTTACAGAACTTTTGCAACATAAAGAATCTTGGAATTCTAACATTAGAGAATTGAATCCAACCATTATCAATACCATCTCTACCCATCTTAGCACCGATATCACCGACGGAAACACCTGGCATAATATCGTGATTAGAATCTCTTAATGGGACGACAAAAGTCTTGACACCATAATCCTTACCGTCAACAACTAATCTTGCATAAACAGAACAATGGGTAGCAGAATGAGCAGCACCACCAATCCACCATTTAGTAGCACCAATGTGTGGGGTATTGATAACAAATTCGTCAGTGTCTCTATCAAAAGTAGCAGTAGTTTCAACACCACCGACATTAGAACCATGGGCTAATTCAGTCATACCAAAACAACCATAGATACCTTTAATATGAGCAGTTTCTTTATCTAAAGCCCAATATTTCAATTGTTCATAAGTACCATTACCTCTAAGACAAGAGATAAATAAACCTAAATTAACACCAATTCTGGTATTTACTTGTGGATCAAAAAGACCAACAATAGATAATCTCTTGTGAAAGGTATCAAGTGAATCATTTTCTAAATATCTAGACATTCTGTTAATTTTAGCAGCAGTTAACTCTCTTTGCTGTTCCTTAGTTAAATCATAATAAGAACAATCAGTAAATAAAACTGGGTCTCTTTCCATTTGTTGAATTAAAGTCTTGAATAATTCAGATCTTTCTTGATTACCTTCAATAAAATAATTCATCTTTTCTGGATTAAATTTAGAAGCAGCTCTTTCAGTTTGAATAAGACCTCTTGGGTCTGGACCTTTGCTTAAGCTGACGTTTTTAGTTGTGAAAGCCATTGTTGTTGTTGTTGTACGTGTCTATAGTTGAAAAGTTAAAAAGGAAGCCAACTGTAGTTGTAATATAAGAAAGCAAGAGAAATATAAGAAAAAGTTGAAGTTTAAATTTTTAGGGAATCTCAAGTAATATTTATAATGAATATTTTATTTTTTATTTTAGCACGGAAAAAAAAAATTATCACAGGTACAAATTAGTGGAGGGGGAAGTTTAGAGAGCTTACTCCACAAATTGATTTACCAAGGATAATCTAAAATCACAAGTAATTTTGACAGCTATTTATTTTTAAGAATGATAATCATCCTAAGCTAACGTATAGAATGTATAGCACTCTTCTCTAGTTTATTCACAGGGAGTTTCATATTCCAACTAGTGCACTGTATTACGTCTAGTCTAAGTGGGCCCAGTAGGTGGGGAATGGGGGCCGGAGTCCATTCTGCGGATTAAAATCCACCGCGAAAAAAAATTCTATGATACAACGCAGCCCACTGGAACAGCCAGATATTCTCGGCCCTGCCAGCCTTCTTAAAATAAGTAAAGTTAAAACATCTTATGTCTTAGTAAGAGGCAATATTATTCTACAAGCTTATAAGATCATGGGGTTGTAAGATCATGTAAGTGATCCCTTTACTAATGTAAACTTATGAGACATAACATAACAATCTGATGGTTAATCTAGAATTGATGCACTGTAACTTGATTCGTGATCATGCCGAGGTTAATCAATTTTAATCTTTTTTTTTCTTTCGCACGGGTTTCTTTTTTGTTCGGTTTCCCGAGGAAAACAAAATCTAATTTTTTGGTAGCGGAAAAATTCATTTTTTTTGGAAAATTAAAATTGATTGCAAAAAGTTATTCTTACTCGGGATCAAATAGTTGCATTATTACTGGAGTTAATGCAGAGAGAGGACACAATTTCGATTAGCAGCAAAGATCCTTGCGTTTGTGTGTGTGCGTATGAACAAACATTGTACAAAACTACAATGAGCTGATGTCGGGATTTAAAATAGAACATACAGGAGAGGTCAGAGATACTCATTGATCAACTATTAGGGTTGAAAAAATTGGCAATGCCATCACCACAGAGAACAAATTTACCATAAGCTTCTATATAAACCAATTCTCATACTAAATGGCCTGATTTACTTCTCCAGGGAGACATGATCCAGAGGAAGCATAAATATTCTTTGCACCACTTACCCCAAAAACCGATACTAACTCAAGTGTAAATATTTACCGAACACCGAGAGTTTACTTGTAGATATTTCTTAGTTAATTATTACCCTTTGAATTGTTCCCCAGATTGAAAACCTTAAAATCGCCTGATTTTAAATTATCCATTAAAACTACCGTTGATATCCGCGCATGTATTTTTTCTACCCCACAGAATTTTCAAATTTTCAGACACCCACTCCGTTCTAGAAATGAATTTGCATAGCTCGGGAATTTAAGCAAAAATCTTTCTTAGATTAACAACCATGACATGATCTAAACGATTGTACATATGATAATATCTTTAGACGGGTGCTTCGGAGTTTACTTATCTCCTGAACTGATGTTGGAATTGCGTCTAGAGTATATCTCAAATTTTCTTTCCATGTGATAAATCTATTTCCTAATTGGGGAATCATTGCGCGGGCTACAATCCGATATTAATTAGATTTTTTTTGCAACCTCCAACCCATGCCATGAAATTGTACTGGCATGACCTGATCCTCGAGACGTCATTCATATCTGATGTTAATACACAATCACATGTACTCAAAAGAAAAGAATAGAAGCCGTCTTTAGAGTTAAGGGGTTTTAAAGCTTTGGAGCTCAGTTCACATGAAATATGAAGAATAATAGATGGGGAGAAATAACAATAGAAGAGCAAGGACAGTTATCAGATGATATTTGAAAGAATACATTTGTTGGGGATGTGAAATGATCCCATGACAAACAGAGCTACGTAGGGCTCTAAGATTGACACACAATGAGGGTCATTAAGAAGGTCCAATTCAATCGATCAGATATCCGTTTGACAGCAAATCTCAACAAATGGAACTAGCGACAAATCTAGATCTAAGATACCAACAAGCTAGTTATAGTTGTATACACCGTCACTGAGACAATGAATCGTAATACTGTATGCAGTTGAAAGTCTCATTGACTGAGCTACAATCTTACTCTGAGAGCACATAAATGAGACAATGATTCCAAAAGAGAGACGACGACGAAACCACAGCGGGTACTATACACACATAAGTACTTGCAACCATCGAACTATAATATAATATATTATTATTCGTAACTATATATACAAGTAAGCTATCTTGAAATAAAAAATATTCCGTCTATATTCTCACAAATGATATCCTAATAAAGCCAACCTGGTGCTCTTATCTAAGCCCATAGTATTATCCTCGATAATCATTATAAACCTATTCTTTTTGAACCCAGTTTTATACTTATAATTGTGGGACTAACATATCCATCAAAGATGATTGGATAAAGGCAATACCAAGACCGAATAAAACTACTTGAGTACCGACAATAAATTGTGGGGTTTTTCTGAACTTGGCGAAAGCTGATTCTTCCTTTGATGGAGCTTGACCTGGGAATCTACCTGACATTGTTATTATATTTATATTCTTTATGGGATGAGATACAGTGTGGTTGCTCTTTGGATAACGTTTTGTTGAAATTCTGTGGTGAAGAAAATTTTTTTTCGTGCAAAATTCAATGTAGTCACGTGAGCAGATTTCGTCCCAAGATGAGATCGTGTAATCAAATTCAAGTTTCAAAAATTTTTAAAATACCACCTGAGTCTAGAAACAGATATATCGAAAGTAAGATGGAATCCGTTGAAGTGGAATTAGGAGTTACTCCAGAAACTACCTATTCAGTTGCTGGTAAGCAAATTAAATTCAATTCTGAAGCTGACATAGAACCATACATCAAAGAACTTACTGCCCGTGAAAATGTCACCAAGATTGATTTCTCAGGAAATACTATTGGAATTGATGCATCCAAAGCATTAAGTGAAGCCATATTGAAACATAAAGATACAATTATTGCTGTCGATTTTTCTGATTTATATACTGGAAGATTAAATACTGAAATTCCAAAATCTTTGGAATATTTATTACCAGCCTTATTACAATTTCCAAATTTGAAAGTTGTGAATTTGAGTGATAATGCATTTGGATTACAAACTATTGATCCTATAGAAGATTATTTAACCAAAGCTATTTCAATCGAACACTTAATCTTATCAAACAATGGGATGGGACCTTTTGCTGGGTCTAGAATTGGTGCATCGTTGTTCAAATTATCCAGATCTAAAGAAGTCGCAGGAAAACCATCATTGAAGACATTTGTATGTGGTAGAAATAGATTAGAAAATGGCTCTGTTAATCATTTATGTGTTGGTTTAAGAAATCATGAAGATTTAGAAGTTGTTAGATTATATCAAAATGGTATTAGACCAGCTGGGATTTCTAAATTAATTGAAAAGGGGTTATCACATAATAAGAGATTGAGAGTCTTGGATTTACAAGATAATACAATCACCACTAAAGGTGCTATTAAATTAGCTGAAACTTTAGCTCATTGGGATGAATTGGTTGAATTGAATCTTAATGATTCATTATTGAAAAACAAAGGATCTTTGAAAATTGTAGAAGCTTTACACACTGGTGATGAAAAGAAGAAACTCTTGACTTTGAAATTACAATATAATGAATTGGAAGTTGATAGTTTAAGATTATTAGCTGATGCAATTGCATCAAAATTACCAAATTTGAAATTCTTAGAATTGAATGGGAATAGATTTGAAGAAGATTCTGAACATATTGAAAAGATTAATGAATTATTCGAAGAAAGAGGATTTGGTGAATTAGATGAATTAGATGAATTGGAAGAAATTGATAGTGATGAAGAAGAAGATGAAGAAGATGAAGAGGAAGAAGATACTTTGGAAGAAGATCTTGACTTGGAAGAACTTGAACTTGAGTTAGCTGGATTAGCTGTACAAGATAAAGATGCTACCGTTGATGAACTTACTGCTGGATTATCTAAAGCTCATATTAGTTAGATGTTTATAAGTTTTCCCTTTTAAATAGATGTAATAATTTAACCTCTTTTTTTCAGTTCGCTTTGGTTGTAAAAAATATGAACCCTTTTTTTCTGAACGGACGTTGGCAACATCGTTTAAATCACGTCACCTCTTCAAATACCATAAGGTAAATGTCCAGTCTATATAAACTATCAATCAAAGGTATACGTGCCTTTGAACCAGAAACAGAAGAGACAATTCAATTTGGATTTCCTTTAACGTTAATATGTGGACAGAATGGTTGTGGGAAAACCACCGTGATTGAATGTTTGAAATATGCGACCACTGGAGATCTACCTCCAAATTCCAAAGGTGGCGCATTCGTACATGACCCTAGTCTTTCTGGAAGATCAACAGTAACTGGTCAGATCAAATTGGCTTTCCGAAATGTGAATGGTAAATCTATGATAACTACGAGAAGTGTCCAACTTAGTAAAAAACAAGGTAGAGGAGGTGCCGCGTCACTTACTTTCAAGACATTAGAAGGTCAATTAGCATTAATTGATAAAGGAGAGAAAGTCAGTATCTCTACTAAGAATGCTGAATTGGATGGACAAACTCCGATTTATTTGGGTGCATCAAGGGCAATTTTGGATTATGTTATATTTTGTCATCAAGATGAAAGTCTTTGGCCAATGAGTGAAGCTTCGTTGTTGAAGAAACGTTTTGATGATATATTCGAAGCATCTAAGTTTACTAAAGTTTTGGATAATTTGAAATCGATCAAAAAGGAAATGGCAACTGATATTAAATTGATTGAACAAAGTGTGAGACATTTAAAGATTGATAAGGATAGAGCACAAAAGGTTCAAGATAAATTAAAAGCCATGAATGAGTCAGTAGATCGGTTTAATGAAGAAATCCTTGACCTTAATATCAAAATAGAAAAAAAGGAAAAGGAAGCAGATAATTTATTTGCCTCAAATCAGGAGTTTCAAAGAACATTGAGTGATTATGAGAATTTAGTAATCAAAAGAAAATCATTAGAAGAACAGATAGAAAGGATGAAATCAAACTTGACTATTTTATCAGATTCTGATGAAGAACTAATGCACAAACAACAGAATTTCTCAAATATAACTGCTGAGAAGAAAGACAAGATCGAAGAATTGCAAATGGAACAAGATGAATTAAATGAAGAATTGAAATCTAAGACAAATGAATATAATGAATTGATTAGAATTGACGGGTCCTTGAAGTCTAAAAAAGCACAATATGATAAAAATTTAGGAGAGATTTCAACAATTATCCAGAATAATTCCACCGCATTCGACGTTCAGTTATCAGATGATATATCCAGCAATATCACTACATTCAAAAAGGCAATTGAGAGAAAACATAAGAAAGTACTTGGCGACCAAAAGAAATTATTAACCGAGAATAAATCAAAAGAATCCGAAAAACAGTCACTCGTCCAAGAGATGTTAAACTCGTTATCAAGAGAAGAACAACATCGAGAATATATTTCTAATGATTTAACGGCGGCGAATTTGAAACTCAATTCATTAAGAAGACAATTAGAATCTCGTGATAATGATGAAAGTGAACTAGATTCAAAGAAACTTGAACTTGAAACCACTAGCAAAAAGCTAGATGAAAAGAAGAACCTGAACGAGATTAAAGATCTTGATTTGAAGATAGATGAGGGAAATTATGAGATATCAAAATTAGAATTTGAATTAGATGAATTAGCCAAAAAGCTTTCAATGAGTAATAAGCAATCTGATTTGAGATCAAAGATAACATATTTGCAAGATTCTCTTTCATCAAGAAAAGAATCAGTTAATAAGCTTATCGCTTCGATTGGTGGTGACTATGAGAAATTGGTTGGGACCAAATTGGATGGAGATTCTACTGATATTCAATTGAATGATAAGATTCGCTCGCTTGAAGAAAAGTTCGAGGAAAAGCAATCTAAAGTAATATCCTTAAAAGGTGAAGTCGAAACCAACAAACTGTTAATGGAAGCAAGCAAAAAATCTAAAGAAGTAAACTTGAGTAAAATGCAGGATCTCAAAGCAAACATCACCAAAGTCATCGAAGAGGATGAAATTTCAACTTATGAAGAAGTGGTAGAGGACTTAGAAGAGAGTTATGGAAACGTGATGGAAGATGTTAGCACCTCTGAAGTTACCAAACAATTCAATATTACTGCAGTTTCTATAGCAGAGAAAAACCAACATTGTTTGTTGTGTAAGAGATCGTTTGAAGGTGATAGTCTTCAAAAGTTTATCAATGAATTGAAGCAAAGCGTGGACGAAAAGAAGATTAAGGAAATTAATGACCAAGCACAAGAAATAAAACAAGAACTTGATGGCGTAAAGGCGATCAATACGGATATTCTTAACTATAGGGAATGTGTAGGTCAAGCTGCTGAAATAGGTAAGCGAATTCAAGATTTGGAATTGCAATTAGGTTCGTTGAGCGTGGATTTGCAGAAAGAGGTATCTGAGTTAGAAACGATAAAGTCTTCCTTGGATCAAGCTATTCTTTTAAGAAAACCTTTGACCGAATTAATGAGATTAAATGCTGAGATTAGCGACTTGAGAAAACAAATTGCAGATTTGAGTGACGAGCTTAATGATTTTGGAAGCGCTATATTGTCAATAAGTGAATTGCAAGGTTTACAACAAGAAAAGAACAACAAGATTAAGGAAGCTAGACAAGATGTCACAAAGTTTACGGAATCCAAATATGTCGTACAAAGAGAAATTCAAAGATTAGAAAGCAAAGTTAAGGACGTTCAGTTGCAAATCAGCAATCTAGAAAAATCTCTTTCAGAAGTAACTAATATTAAGAATTCGATTTTGGAGATTGAGAGATCTAGTGAAAAGAATCAAGGAAAGATGGAAAGTATTGATGCTAGTGTGAAAGAATTAGAAATTGAGAAGGAGAAGCGTATCAAATCTTTACATGAGGCTCAAGAAAAGATTAGAAAATCGGAACTAGAGATGGAAACCGAAGTGGAGTCTATTCTGCAACTATTCAATTCCTACACTCTGCTCCATGAGGTGATAACCGACTTTGAGACGACAGGGGTTTCCGCATTAGAAGAAAACAATACGCGTATGGAGGAGGTATCAAATATCCTTGAAGACTTAAATAAGAGAATCCAAGTTATCGTGCAAGACATAAAAGCATTGGAGAAGGAAGTGTTTGATGCATCAGCAATTGAAAGAAACATCATTGTAAATATAGATTACCGCGTCCAACTTAACAAATTGGATGAGACCGATTTTCAACTAAATTCAATGGATATCGAAAATGCGCAAACCAAAAAGGAAGAATATCAAGAAATGTCCAAGCGATTAAGACAAGAAATATCCGATTTAACTTCCAGACATGCAGGGAAAACCGGTGAAGTTAAACAAATCCGAGATCAAATCAAAGGGCTCCAAAAAGAATTAGAAACAGAATACAAGAATGTGAATCAAACATATCACGAAGAATGGATTAAATTGCAAACAAATATGCTTGTTTCGAATGATATTCAAAATTACTCAAAGGCATTGGATAATGCAATTATGAAATACCATAGTCTTAAAATGGAAGACATCAATAGGATTCTTGGAGAATTATGGTCTCAGACTTATAAGGGGTCAGATATTTCCACCATTGCCATCAAGAGCGATGTCAATTTACAAGCTAAAGGAAACCGGTCATACAATTACCGTGTAGTTATGGTTAAGAATGCAAGTGAATTAGATATGAGAGGTAGATGTTCAGCAGGTCAAAAGGTTCTTGCAAGTATACTTATTAGACTAGCATTAGCTGAATGTTTTGGAGCTAATTGTGGTATGATTGCTTTAGATGAACCAACTACGAACTTGGATCTGGAAAATTCGGAAGCTTTAGCCGAGGCTTTGAATCATATTATTGAATATAGAAAAGAACAACTGAACTTTCAATTAATCGTTATTACTCATGATGAAAAATTCTTGACTCATATTAAAGGTGACCGTTTCACTGATCATTTCTATAGAATCCAACGAGATGAAAGTAACAAATCTAGGATCTATAGTTTACCAATTGGTAGAATTCAAGAAGCATAGACTTTGTAGATTTTTATTTCATATATTTGTACATACAATATTTACACTTTTTGATGATTGTTTGTACCTTCGGAAGGACTCTGTACACATTCATGCAAGTTGTAGGCGGTATCATTCTCTTGTTCAGTCTTCAATTGACATAATAATTTATCTTTATGCCTCCATAAATGCTCTAAATATCTTTCCAATTTTTGTCGTTTCACTGGAATTCGAGAAACAGGACGGACTTTTATATGAATAGTAACTATTATTTGATTTCGACAGGAAAACATCTCTAGTAAGCTAGGAGGATTATACAGAAAATGCTTTAAATGCCTTTGACTATACAAGATAGTCACATCATAAAGATTTGAATAGGGATGTGGTTTGCTTGACTCCAAAGCGCTTATTATATTAGCAAACCCAGAAAATCTGGGGTAAAGCAAATGATTCAAATGAGGCAAGTAATATTTATTGGACAATTGACGTTGTAATCCCGCTCCTTCTTTAGTCCAGATATTAACTTCCGGAAATAATACAATCCATTGAGATAACTTACTTCTTAATAATCTTGAGAATACAAATCCAAGTGATTTTTGATCAATTTCCCAATTCTCATCTGACTTCAACATGTGAAGCAAGATTTTTATTGTAGGAACTCTCCAAACCAAGAACCATGAAAAGAAGTTTGTAACTGGAAGATTAAGTTTCTCTGATTCATGAGGTAGATATCCATGTTTGTCTGAAACTGACATTCTGGCTAAATAATTTATAACGAAAAAGTCAGCTAAGGATTCATGATTACTAACAATGATTGCTGGATTCGAATCGAGTCTATCACCGAGAATTCTAAACTTTACCTTATTGAAATGCTAGATGAAAAGTTAGTAACGAAGACCTATAGTCAACCAAGCAAGTATGACTTACAATGAAATACAAAGAAACATCCCAAAAGAAGTTTCCAAAGTTTATTCTGAATGAATTGGCTATTTCAGGTATAAATATGGCAAATAAAGTACAGATAATGGCAACTATTTGATACCATAATATAACATGGAACAATACAATAAAACATAATACCCCTCTCGTCCAATGATATAAGTTGGATAGATTTCTATCGCCATTAAAAGATATTCCTAAATGATCAACAAGTTCCATTTTACCTTTGTTGATATAACCCTGTTAGCTGTAGAAGAAATTTCGTTGCCGCTTATGTCAAATCGAATTGAAAATTGATTTTTTGCAATCAAAACATAGCCGCATACACTGCGGCCGCAATTTCTTTTCTCCTCACGTGCTCGGTTAACAAAAAAATAATCTATAAGGTCATCTCGGAAATTTTTTGTACTTTTTATTTCTTCTTTAAAGATCTTACTTAATTCATATATAAAGTAACAGATTCAAGAAGTGTATATAATGTCGCGCCTTATTGTTAAGGGACTTCCTAAATACTATACTGAAGACAATTTGAGGCATCATTTTGCCAAACAAGGTAATGTGACAGATGTCAAATTAATGAAAAAGAGAAATGGTGAATCAAGAAGATTTGCATTTATTGGATATAAATCTTTTGAAGATGCTGAAAAGGCAGCTAGATTTTTTAATAAATCGTTCATAGATACTGCTAGGATAGACGTTGAATTAGCGAAAACATTCTCGGATCCAAATGTTCCACTTTCATTCAAAGAAAAGAGAAGAAGGGATGAAGATAGATTAAGACAACAAGAAGAGGAATTAATCGAACAAGAAAATAGACAGAATGCTAAGAAACAAAAGATAGATCATATTTCTGAGATTGATAAACAGATCGAAAGTAATCCGAAATTGAGGGAATATATGGAAGTTATGAAACCTTCTCATCAAGTGAAATCTTGGGCCAATGATGCCATCGCCGATGGATCTGGTGGACCATCAGCTAAGGAATTAGAAGAAGCTTTAAACAAACAAGAAAGTGGCGAAGCAGTTTCTAAGGTGGCTGGATACGACGTCTTGCAAGCTGAAGAAAATCCAAGTGATGACGAATACAATGACTTCACTGCTCCTAAAGATGAAGAAGATGAAGAGGAAGAACAAATGATGAGTCTCCGAGACTTAGACGACAAAGCTCATGACGGAGAGCAACCGGAAGAAAGCATCGTAGCCGCAGACGAGAATGTTTCTGATTTAGATTGGTTGAAATCAAGGAGAATTCGTATAAAGGAAAATGAAGATGGTCAAACGGTATCAGAGACTCCCTCACAAGAACCCGAAGAATCTGCGAAGCAGAAACCAAGACGTCCAGAAGTGCCTTCCGAGGAATACAAAAGT
This sequence comes from Hemisphaericaspora subhashii, assembly GCF_019202705.1. Lineage (NCBI taxonomy): Eukaryota > Fungi > Ascomycota > Pichiomycetes > Serinales > Debaryomycetaceae > Hemisphaericaspora > Hemisphaericaspora subhashii. The sequence goes on along the minus strand of NW_026057268.1, from coordinate 6,981 downwards.
CCAGAAGAACAAACTATTGAAAAATTACAAGAAACAGGTAGATTATTTATAAGAAACATTTTATACGAAGCGACCGAAGATGACTTTAGGAACTTATTTGAGAAATATGGTCCTCTTGAAGAGGTGCACATTGCTATAGATACCCGAACATCCAAATCCAAGGGGTTCGTTTATATACAATTCGCAAATCCAAGTGATGCAGTAAGAGCATTTAAATCTTTAGACAAGCAAATTTTCCAAGGAAGATTATTACATATCTTAGCAGCAGACAAGAAGAAGGACCATAGATTGAGTGAATTTGATTTAAAGAATTTGCCTTTGAAGAAGCAACGTGATTTGAAGAAGAAAGCACAAGCAGCAAAGACTCAATTCAGTTGGAATTCTTTATATATGAATAGTGATGCTGTTTTAGAATCGGTTGCTGCCAAATTAGGTATCGCTAAGTCCAAATTAATCGATCCTGAGAATTCTAATTCTGCTGTGAAGCAGGCATTGGCTGAAGCACATGTTATTGGAGATGTGAGAAAGTACTTTGAAGATAGAGGGGTTGATTTAACTAGTTTCGACAAAAAGGAAAGAGATGATAAAGTAATTTTGGTCAAGAATTTCCCTTTTGGTACTACAATTGATGAAATTGGTGAAATGTTCTCAGAATATGGAGAGTTGAAACGTATGTTAATGCCACCTGCTGGTACTATTGCTATTGTCGAATTCCGTGATGCTCCTAGTGCAAGAGCTGCATTTACCAAGTTGGCATATAGAAGATTCAAGACTAGTATTTTGTATTTGGAAAAGGGTCCAAAGGACTTGTTCACTAGGGAACCAACAGCCAACGAAAATGTTGTAATTTCTGAAGAAGAACAACAAAAACCCGCAGTCGAGGCCAAGGTAACAGCAAATGAAATCTTGGGAGGAGAAGGTACTAAAGCAGAAGAAGAAGCTAATGTGATTGAAGGCCCAACTGTTTCAATTTTCGTCAAGAATTTGAATTTCTCCACAACCGCAAATGCATTATCAGAATTGTTTAAACCATTGAGTGGATTTGTTATTGCAACTGTCAAGACTAAACCAGATATTAAGAAGCCAGGAAACACATTGAGTATGGGTTTCGGATTCGTTGAATTCAGAACAAAGGAGCAAGCATCCGTAGCCATTTCAACCTTAGATGGTCATGTTTTGGATGGTCATAAATTACAATTGAAATTATCCCATAAACAAGGTGGTTCTACTTCCGCTAGTAAGATCAAGAAATCCAACAAATCAAGTAAACTTATTATTAAGAACTTGCCATTTGAAGCTACCAGAAAGGATCTTTTGGAATTATTTGGTGCTTTTGGTCAATTGAAATCAGTAAGAGTACCAAAGAAATTCGATCTGAGTGCTCGTGGTTTTGCATTTGTGGAATTCAATTTAGCAAAAGAAGCAGAAAATGCTATGACTCAATTAGAAGGGGTCCATTTACTTGGAAGAAGACTTGTAATGCAATATGCTGAACAAGAATCCGAAGATGCCGAAGTTGAAATTGAAAAGATGACAAAGAAGGTTAAGAAACAAGTTGCAACTCAAAATTTGGCAGCTGCTAGATTGGCTGGTAAAGGGAAGATTCAATTAGAAGATGAAAAGGATGAGTTTAATGATTTCTAGATTCATCTCTTTAGTGTACAATAGTTAATTTTATAGAGAATAGGACGAATAATACATATCGGTATAAAATTAAAGACGCATTCTCTGTCTCTCTCCCATTCTTGTCTCGTTCTTCCAGATGGTAGGAAAGAAAAAAGAAGGTTTTAGAAAAAATAAAAATTAATTTTCCGATTTTGATCAACGAAAGGCAAAAGAGTCAAAGACCAAAGGGGACATAGTAAAACATGTTGGATTTATTGCTAAAGTCAGTAAAAGGACATCGCCAAGGAGTGAACTACTTCTTCAATAATGCCAGCATACGATCATTAACCTTGAAAGGTTTCAATCAACAACGTTTAGTTCCAAGATCTACCAAAGTAAATTTCTTACGTTCAAATACACAAATATTGAAATCATCAATGTTTATGAATCCATTTAAGATGAATAGCAAGATTAGCATTACTCAGCAAGTAAGAAACATGAGTTTCAGAGGATATAATCGATATCGTTTTTCTGATTTACAATGGAAGAAGTTAAAGAATCCAACCATATTTACAGTATTATTCTGTGCTGGTACGACGCTAGCAGTACCATTTTTATTTGATAACACTCCTTTGTCTTATTTGAAAAGGAATCCACGAGTAATCATCTGGGGTTTAATTGCCATTAATGGAGCTGTCTTTTTAGCATGGAAAGTCCCAAGTTTAAATAGATATACCATGAAATACGGTATAATATTTAAAGACCACATTCAATCAACCGGGGCAATGTTAGGATCCGCATTCTCCCATCAAAGTTTTGTTCATCTTGCTGTGAATATGCTTGCACTTTATTCCTTTGGTACCACACTCATCTCATACATGGGAGCAACCCAATTTACCTTACTTTATTTGAATTCCGCCGTTATTTCCTCATTGGCTTCAATCGCTATACCTACTTTATTAAGAGGACCATTGGCTGTGGCATCTTTAGGTGCTTCCGGAGCAGTCTTTGGGGTATTTGCAGCATTTGCATTCCTTTTCCCCAATGCAGGTATTTCGTTGTTCTTTTTCCCAATACCTGGAGGAGCTTGGACATTATTCTTAGGATCATCTGCTTGGAATGCAGCAGGATGTATTTTAAGATGGGGTGTTTACGATTATGCTGCTCACTTAGGAGGTAGTTTTATCGGGTTCCTTTACGCTTTCTGGTTTAAGAGAGAAAGAAGTCAAAGACTTCGTAAAAGTATGTCTATGTTCCGTTAGAAAAGAAAGTGTTAATCTATTTATAAATTAAATGTCATGTAAATAGTTCTAGATTATATGTTACAATTTTTTTGATCATGCAAAGGAAACACTCTTCTTCTTCTTCTTTGGAGGTTCTGAATCATTTTCTTCCATTTCTTCCGCCTTTCGAGCCTTCGCATTCTTTCTACGGACAACACGAGCAACTGATGCCTTATTCTTTAATTCACTCTTTTTACCTTCCAATTTATCCTTCTTATCTTGTTCCTTTCTTTCCATTTCTTGTCTCTTCAATGCTCGTATTTCTTCTAGTCTTCTAGACTTTTCCAATTTACTTTCATTCACTTGATCATATTTATCATTAATAGACTTAACCAATCTGTTCATAGTTAATGAATCATCATCTTCAACAAATTTCTTCCCCTTCTTACCTCTCTTGGCTTTAACACCTGGGATAACAGCCTTGTTCAAAGTTGGAATATCCAACTGATCTTCTCTATATTCTTTACCACTTGTAGCTCCATATAACCTTATCTTTGCTTGTTGCTTCTTAACTGCTAACTTTGATAATTTCTTAACTTTGGATTTTGGAGTTAATTTGGATTGAATTTCCAACTGATTTCTGGCAGCTGAATCTGTAAACACTTCCGAGTCAACAGATCGTGTCTTATTTTGAGTCTTACTTCTCTTTGCTGTTTTGGATTGTCTATGAGCCATGGTTGGTGATGCTATATATAATTTTTAATGCTTAGAATGGTTTATCATTTCAAATAAATTTCCAAAAAAAAAAATAAACTCATCTTAAGATGAGATGTGGTTGATACATTGAATCAAAATGAAAAAAAAAAAAGAAAATTCCGATACCGGGAGTCGAACCCGGGTCTGCTCGGTGAAAGCGAACCGTGCTAGCCGTTACACTATATCGGATTTTTGTTGAAAATTATTTTCGATTTTAAAAGGGCCACATGAAAATTCACGTGATTTCCACCTGATATACGCATGACTTTCACGTGCTAATTTTGTCATTGTTAGTACCTAAGCGCTATGGGAGTTTACATTAATTTTACTGGAAACCACAAATCTTGAGTATAGTTAGTCATATTTCATAATTGATTTATTCATGTCTACAACACAACAATTAGCTTAGAGTTGTGGAAGAAAAAGAAATGGTTTGGGGAATTATTCATCTTTTCATTTTACATCACTTGCTATCAATCAATTTTTGCATTAATAAAGAATAGAGTTTCCAAAACTTGTGTTTGGGACATGGTTTGCAAGGAGAAGTACGAATCGGGTTACGGGGAATATTAGAACGAAAACTGATATATGCTAAAAACGACTTGAATCCAGAAAAAAATGTAAAAAATTCGTGGATTTTCCAGAAGATATTACAGGCCAATTAGAGGGTCCGTGTAGTGCTTTGACCTTTAGGTTTAGTGAGTAAACACCTAGGTCTCTTTTAGTGATCTCAATGTAAGCAGTATATATATTTATGCAGTATGGAACATGAATACTTTCACGATTGGGCAGTCGAAGTGAGCGAACAAAACTGCCTCTAAGTGCTCCAACAAACGCTTAAGAGAAAACTTTTATTCATTGAAATATATTGAAAAACAATTTGTATTTTAAAAGTGAAACAAATCTACTTAAAAACGGAAGCATATCTTCCAGAATAGATACTAAACAATTCTAAACCCTATTACCTAAGTATTCAGGACCTTCAAAGACACGATTTTCATCTGGCTTGTTTAAGTCCTTAAGATCAGCAACTGGACGTTCACCTTGAGCAGCGACTCTAATAATCAATCTTGGGTCACTGGTGTCGAAATCAAGAATAGCAGAATGAGAGACAATTCTGTTATCGAAAACAACAACGGTATTTGGTTTCCAATTGACTCTGATTTGTAAATCGTGAGATTTGTAAATATGGTCAATTAAGAAGTTGAGTAAGTATTCAGATTCTTCTTGCTTGTAACCAACAATACTTCTAGTGAAACCCTTGTTGATGTATAAAACCTTTTGACCACTTGGAGTTTGTCTAACAACTGGGTGGTGGTTTTCGACTGGAGCTCTCTTAACGACACCACCCTTAACAATTGAGAAGTTGGCTTGTTCAACAGCACTGTGGACAGCTTCTAATCCTTGTAATCTTTCCTTGAATAATGGAGATAAACGGTTGTAAGCTTCAACATTGTTAGCAAAGACAGTATCACCACCACCAGAAGTTGGAATGTTAGTAACAGCAAGGAAAGAAACTGCAGTTGGTTGTAATTCATAAGAAACATCAGAGTGGAATTGAACCAAGTTAGTTCTTTTAGCAAAAACATCTTCTTTGGTGTCACCACTTAAGACAACATGAACATCTGGGACATCCTTTGGAGCACCGGAGGTTGGGTGAATATGGACGTTACCAAAGTGCTTTGTGTATTCGGTGAGGTATTTAGGACCTTTAGAAATGAAATCTTGATCTCTGAAAACAAGCACACCTCTTTGAGAAGCTAATAAGGCTAATTCGTCTTTACCAGCATCAGTTAATTCAGATAATTGAACACCAGAAATTTCAGTACCTAATTTTGGAGAAAGGTTGTTAACCTCAATTTCAGCATCTTTTGGTAATAAGTTTGAAAGTTCCTTATCAGCTCTTAATGCTGGATCATGATGTTCATGAAACTTGTATGGTTCATAATGTTCATTCTTGTTCCAAGTTGGTAAGTAAACTTCAGAATCAGCATTGACCTTCTTGGCGGATGATTCGTCAACGGAGACGATACCCTTTTCGTTGGTGACTAATTTACTGCCACTGTAGAGGGCCTTTGGAACGACGTTGTAACGGACTGGAGACATTTTTGTTTAAGTTTTTATAAGCTAAGTTGTGCTTGATGATTGATATAGAATTAGAAAAGTTGGAATAGGATCAGTAGAGAATTGATCTATATTTATAGTTGAGAGATTTGATCTATCTTCGATCGGGTTTATTGATTTATCAAAGGGGTGGAGGGAAGGGGAAGAAGAAGTGCGAAGCTGTGGTGGAGAATTGCTGCAATTGTGGCTGCGAAAAAAACAAAATGCGTCAACGGTTGCACATCGAAAGGGAGTTCACACAGTTTTTGTGTATAATTCCGCCAAAAAATTCCCAATTCGGAAATTTCAAAGATTCCGGGGTTATTTTGAGTTGATTAATTGTTTAGATTATTCCGAATAGTAATTTTGTTTGAGATTGTGGCAATGGTAAACAAGGTCGGGATTATTCAAATTCTCCCATATCCTTATCTAAATTGACTCATGCTTGCGACTTATTAGCCAATTTGATGTACAATGTTCTTTTGATGATAGATCACCCCATGTGGCTTGCCATTTTCAATTAGATCAACTGAAACAATCAATTCCAATAATACCTTTCAAAGCTTTGGATTTTCAATTACTGTACAGTTACTGGTTACCCATAGCCACATACATGCCGACTAAACAAGGACCGGATTTTACTCATTCGCTGTGGGAATTAACAAAAAATCTCGGGAATTTGTGAATTGGAAACGGTCCGAAATCACCATGTTTAATGGCTCCATGTTTTCAGTATCCATTAAGACAACACAAAGGTTGAAAAATGTGGGACACTTATTCCGAAAGGAGGAGTTACCTAAGAAATGACATTAAACAAGTCCAATGAAAGCTGGGTTTCCATCGCGAGGAAATTCACCAATGGGCCACAACATTGCAGACTGGAAAGTGAATTATACCTGCATTAATAAATCAATATTGGCTTCATTGGCCACAGCGGGGTTCAATTAATAAATGCCAGCCATATTACTCATATTCAGTTCACAGTTATACATCAAGACAGCCAAAAAAAAATGTGTCTACTAATCTAATCTCCTGGCAAACATCAAGTACTCCTATTANCAAGACAGCCAAAAAAAAATGTGTCTACTAATCTAATCTCCTGGCAAACATCAAGTACTCCTATTATTCTGAATGAGAATAATTCAAAGTTATTATCCTGAAGAGAAAGGAAACCTAACCATCATTTATGTATTATTGCAAAGTTAGCTATTTGTCACTTATTGAAACAGATTGTCCAATGGCTTATTGCATAACACTTATATTGGTATTTCCTACTACCGTGAGTTTTTTTATT